>NW_026781476.1:1500000-1641035 GCF_030144855.1 Hypanus sabinus | reverse complement strand
TTGACGTGGATAGGCTTTTTCCATTGAGAGTATGGGAGATTCAAGCAAAAGGACTTGAGTTTTGAGTTAGGAGGCAAAACCTTCGTGGTAACACGAGGGGGAACTTCTTTACTCGGAGAGTTGTAGCTGTGTGGAACAAGGTTCCAGTAGAAGTGGTAGAGAGAGGTAAAACATTATCATTTAAAGAAAAATTGGATAGGAATATGGGCAGGAAAGGAATGGAGGGTTGTGCGCTGAGTGCGGGCTAGTGAGACTAGGTGAGAGTAAGCATTCGACACGGAGTAGAAGGGCTGAGATGGCCAGTTTCCATGCTGTAATTGTAATATGATAATATCTGAGGTGATAGACATTCAAATGGAGTAGGACTTATGCAATGAAAGGCAAGGCACTGGCAAATGCATAGTTCACTGAAAAGCAAGATGGTGAAAAAAGCGTTTAGCATGCTAGCCTTCATCAGTTATTGTGCAGAGTTTAGGGGCGGGGCATTATTTGCAGTTACATAAGTTGTTGTTAAGACCACTTTTGGAATATTATCTTCAATTTAATTACCCTGTTATAGGAAAGACGATGCCAAGTTGGAGAGGGTGCAGAAGAGATTTAGGAGGATGTATTTTTGGTCTAGAGGGCGTCAGTTACAGAGAGGTTGGCCATGCTGGACCTTTATTCCTTGGAGAATGTGAGGTGACCTCAGAAGTTTAAAATCATAAGGGGTATTGATATGGTAGATTGTCATTATTGGAGAGTTGCAGAGTCCAACATGAGAGGTCACACATGGAAGAGAAGAGGGGAAAAATTGAAAAGAGACCTTGGTGATAACTTTTGTACACAGTGAGTACCCGGAAGTAGCTACCAGAGGAAGTGGTTGAAGTGGGTTCAACTGCAACATTTAACCGGCATTTGGACAGGTACATGGAAGGGAGAGGCTTGGAGAGTTATGGGCCAAACAAGACAACTGGGACCAGCAGGGAGGATTCTGTGGTTGGTATTGACCAGTTAAGCCGAAGGGCCTGTTTAGATTGCATTATTCAAGGATTGATAATTTTAAAATGACACAAGTTGCATTCTAGTGCAAATAGCTTTGCTTGTACACATCGTACTGCTATCAGTCACTGGTGTCTTTTCAGGGCTCCAGGTTTCCACGGTTTTACTCATACACATTGTGGATCATGCTAACTATCTGCCCTGTTCTGCTATCAGTTGTCTGTGCTTTCTCTGGGCTCCTGGAATCCGAGGTTCACTGCTCTTCATGAAGCGTAAATTCCTGCCATAGGTGATGCTGCTGCCGTTTTCCTTCAATAGATATGGGCCTGCGATGGTTTCGCAGTCTTGTCACAATTGATAACGACTGAATGTCCGGGTGGAATCAGCCTTGCCATTGGGACTAGTTATGCCTTAGTTGTAGCCTTTCATAAAGTGGCTTGACCAATGGATGGCAGGGTGGGTAGGCCACTGCTAATTTAACTTTGAATACAATTCTCTGGTTAAAATAGAAGCAAAAGGCCAAGGTCCTTGAGTAGACTTCTCTTTGTTTCTCCTATTGTAGTCATACATAGACCAGGTTGAAATACCATGAAAATCAGATGCTTTCAGTAGCTATGCGAACACGTTACCTTCCCTGCACAGCCATATATTCAGTTACTAATCAATGGTCAATAATACACCATCCTCCATAGTATCAGTAACCAGTGAACTCAACCTGAATGGTGAACGAGCTGGGACATTACTCTTCAGAGCAATGGTGGTGGGGGGGGGGGGGGCGGGAGCGGTGATTTGATAGAGGTGTATAAGCTGCTAAGAGGCATCGATAGAATGGAGAACAAACAACATTTTCCCAGGGCAGAAATTACTAATATGAGGGGGCATAATGTTACGGTGATTAGAGAAAAGTAAAGGGGTTTGTCAGAAGTAGTATTTTTTTAACAAAAAGAAAATGGTGGTTGTATGGAATGCACAGCCTGGATAGTGATAAGGGTAGATGCGTCAGTGTGATTTAAGAGGCTTTTAGATAGACACATGGATGAAAGAAAAATGGACAGCTATTTGAGAGAGTAGGGATCAATTGATCTTGGAGCAGATTAAAAGGTCGGTGCAACATCATGGACCAAAATGTCTGCATTGTTCTATTTTGCGCTATGTCTGGTCCAGCTCAGTTTAAGCCCCGAGAGGAGTGATGAGAGCTGTGAATCGAGGTGGAATAAAGCCTTTGCAATCATATATTTTTAAGGCCCAGAATAAAACTATGCGATTTTCAGTTTAATGACAGTGATGGTATCTTATAGGTAGATTCGTTTTTCTGCTGGGATGGAATGCTTCCGGTTAATTAAACATTCAGCAGCTTGTAGGGATCTGCCTATTCCTTACCTCACCACCATTTTAAGGTCAATATTATAAAGCATTAGTGAAATCCATTACAGTTTAAACTTCCCATTCTTCTCAAGCATCATGTAGATGTAAAGCTTTCTTTGAATTAATCCATATTTTTCTCTATTTCAGGTGAAAGATGAGTAGACATCGGCGATTCCATGAGAAAGTAGTGCTGGGTGTTCTGATTACACTGGGATTGTTCTTCATGTTCTGGGATAATGTCCGACGTCGAGAGACTGATGTTGTTGCAGAAACTGTTCATCGCAATGACCTGCCCAAGGTTGTTACTGCTGATGCAACTGAATCAGTGCTCAAGCCAAAGTGCCACGCGAACAAGACATTGCTGCACCTGTCCTCATTTCATCAAGAGAAAGAGCACATTAAAAACTTCTTGATGTATAAACACTGTCGAGAATTTGACATGATTCAAAATGTCCCAGACCAATGTGGTGGTCGAGAAGGATCTCAGAATGTCTTCCTGCTCCTGGTGATCAAATCTCACCCTTTCAACCATGATCGGCGGGAAATGATAAGGAAGACCTGGGGCAGAGAACGCGAATTCAATGGGGTCCTAATTAAGAGAGTCTTTATTTCTGGTGTTTCTTCTGACCAAAATGAAAGTAGGAAATTGAATCAGCTGTTAGCCATGGAAAACAGAGAACACAGAGATATCCTACAATGGGATTTCTTGGATACCTTTTTCAACCTTACCCTCAAACAATACAAGTCGCTGCAGTGGGTCAGTGAATTTTGCCCCAGTGCTAAATTCATCTTCAATGGAGATGATGATGTATTTGCCAACACCGATAACATGGTTGATTACTTGCTAGGCATGAAGGTTCACCAACACCTGTTTGTGGGCCATCTGGTTTATGGGTTTGGCCCCAAACGTCAGAAGTCGAGCAAGTATTATGTGCCAGAAATAGTGACCACCATCAAGTCGTACCCACCATACATTAGTGGAGCGGGCATACTTATGTCTGTGTATACAGCTCATATCATTTACCACATAGTCCAAGACCTTGAACTATACCACATTGATGATGTATTTTTGGGGATGTGTCTGGCCAAGGCTGGACTCGCGCCACACTCCCATAGCGGATTCCGGACAGCTGGAGTCAGGGTTCCTTCAACCCTTGATGAATCGTTCAACCCTTGCTATTACCGTGAGTTGCTGCTAGTGCACCGTTTTCGGCCTTTCGAACTGCTACTGATGTGGGATGTGGTGCATGATGCCAATCTGAAGTGTGCTCGTGCTCCCCAGGAGTCTGCACAAGTTTTCCTCTTTTACCTCTGACCTGCCTACACTCTCCACAGTCTCCTCCTGTTCTTCACTTATCTTAGAGCATCTTTACTCCGCTTCTAACTTTGAAGTCCATTGTTAAATTCTTTTCTGTCTACATTGTGACTCGCCATAACCCTATCTGATCCTAAACCTTAAGTATCTACCTTTCCTCCTCTTGATGAGCTGTTGCATATTTCTTGTCAGCAAGGGTTACTTTACGCTATCATCCTTTGCCTCAATGAGACAAGCCTATATTGAACCCATGTAAGTATTTTCTGATCAATCTGCACATATCTGTTGTGCATTTCCGTCAGTACATTATTTCCTTATTTACCATTTCATGTTCTGGCCAGTTGGCATCACACATCGCAGATGTCCAGTTCAATACATCTCATGCTCCCTGGTCATATTCCCATGTACGGTAAATGAAGAAGAGTTCTGCCCTGTCGTTCTGAAATAGTGACATGCGGAGAGATCTGTCACCTGATCCGTTCCCCTTTCTAATATTAGACCCGGTACGGACTGGTCGCTAGATTGTCTTTCTTTTTTATCCTTCCAGCACACAACTGAGAGTTTATGCAAGACCGCAAGGGCAGGAATGGCTGCTGGTCTTTCCCGGGTTCATATATGTTTCAAAATGGAATCCGATAAAAGACAGTAAAGGGAGTCCCATTGAAACACGGGGAGAGTATGAAGGCACGCAGAATCCGAAAGGGAAGGAACCGTGGAGTGACTGTCTATTGATAGACTGGGAGTAGATCTCAGAGCAGAAAGGGAGCAATCACTAGTTTGTGAGCATTCAGTACAGACCACAGACTCGCACCCCATCACCAAGAATTAAATATATATAAATAAACTAAAATAAAATATATATGTGTGTGTGTGTGTGTTTGTGTCTGTGTGTGTGTGTGTGTGTGTGTGTGTGTGTGTGTGTGTGTGTGTGTGTGTGTGTGTGTGTGTGTGTGTGTGTGTGTGTGTGTGGTGTATACATACACATAGATACAGAAACCGCGCGGAGATGCGGAGATATATATGTTGGACAGGTGCCATATTAACAAGCTGTTGTCACAGGCAGCTTAAATTTCAATAAATTTCATCGGCACTTACCCGCGTTAAAGAGTTTAGATATGACTGAATTTCGCAGTTGCGTCCAGAAATGAGTCCTAGCACAATTATCGGACAGGCGGAATGGGAAGCAATCCCTCCTGGATCCTGCACCAGAAAAGGAGAAGGATCAGGTAATAGATCTCTTCGCAGGTCAACTATTCGAAATGTCCGATAACTACACCGGGATAGATGTAGACTGTATTTAATTGGTGCTATTGGGTAACAACTTGGGAGCCGAATTCGGGAGACGGTTTGCTCCTTGAACTGCACAACAGGTGATTCTTTATCGACTTGCATTGGAGTTGAGTAAAGACTTGTCTCACTGAGGCGAAGTAAGGACGGTAGTGTAAAGTAAACCTGGTTGACAACGATATTGAATACCTCGTCAAGAAGAAGAAAGAAAGATATTTGTGGGTCAGGAAGAAACGATCAGGCACGGCTATAGAATGTCACAATGTAGCCTGGACGGAAACGAACAATGAACTTAGAAAGGGACATGAGGCGTCCTTGGAAAGTCGCATTAAGGTAGGAGAAGAACAGGAGAGTGACGAGACAGAGGGTTGTAGAGCTGAGAGATAAAATGGTAAGCATTCGTCTGAAGTGCATGTAAATAGTGAAGGTCCTTAATGATACTTTACTTATATAGTCAACAGTGAGCGGGACCTTGATTAATGCGGATTAAGCGTAACAAAACACAGATATACCGACGGTAACAATTATGCGCTGGAAACTTATCAAACATTAAAATAATCATTCGCCTTTGCTAGAAGGGAGATACGTTGTTGAAAGCGGGCGAAGATATTGCTGCGAATTGGGGCATGATACTTGTGGTCTCACTATCTACAGAAGTAGTACCGGAGGATTGGAGGGTGGCAAATGATTTTTTCTTTGTTCCAAGAATTCCGTGAGGATTGTCCTGAGATTTACAGGCCAGTGAGTCTTCCATCAGTTGTTGGCAAGCTATTCGAGAGGATTTTGAAGGAGGGAATCTATGAGTGTCTCAAGAAACGTATTCTGATTGGGGATAGGCAGCGTGGTTTTGTAATGGATGGTAATCATTTATGCCCATGACTGATTTCTTTGAAATTGAAAAAAAATACCGCTTAAGTCCGAAGTCGATGTGGGATGTATTAACTTTGTAAGGTGTTTGACCGGGCTCGGCATGGTCGGCACGTTCCGAAACTTAGATGGCTTTCCATCTAGGGAAACCTGGTTTCGTGGACTCAGAATTAGCAAATTGGAAGATTAGATAGTAATTGGAGGGAATTCTGCCTGGAGGACAGGGACCAGCGATGTTCCACAGGAAGGTATAAAGGTTAGTACAGTTTACCAGTTTATCTCGACTCTGCTGTTACAGTGCTCAGAGAGGCAGACTGTAATCTGTCCGTCCTGCAGCACTTGGATAATTCACTGATGTCAGCAAAATGGTGAATTTCAGGATGGGACCGCACGTTATACTGTATAATCTGTACGCCCGTTACATAGAACAGGGCGGATGCTACATTAACATCGTAACAACCTTTTCCAATGGAGGCCCCAAAGTCGACATTTAGCAGCATCTGGTGGTGCTATCCAAGTATATCGGATGAGGCAGTATAACGTGCAGTTGCATTCTGAGATTCAGCGTTTATCTAAGTGCTGCAGGATGGTCAAATTAAAGTCTGACCAGGCAAGTGAACAAGCTTTCCAAAAATCCCAAAATCAAATTCCTAATTCGGTACAAATGCATTTATCCTAATACCAATTTCCCTTTGAATAGTGGGTTTATCATACATGGATACCTTTTTACCAGGATTCTACCTGGCCGGTGGGAAATCGGCGACTCACTCTGAAATCAATAACTAGGTAGACAAGTAAAAGAACACAATATAAATACACACGTACATGCAAAACAAAGTGCAAACATGCGCTTTTCTACGTTCAAAACCGTTGTAGATAACTGGCGCATACAGAATAAACAGTTAAATACAAGGATGTAATCCCTTATCAAACATTCCTAGAACCAGAGGAAAGAAAGATCGGGGTGTTTGCGGCCCACATACACTAACACTTCATATAATTTCGGGAAGACCCACTCTCTGAAATTCAACTCAGTACCTGGAAATGCATTTCACTCAAAGAACCAGACTTTTCCAGACAGTCATATCCTGTGATAAAACAGAGGATTAATTCATACTTCCTGTTAATACAAACCTAACAAAGACACGACTGCTTTCCGATCATTTACGACCGAATTACCTCTCCTTGTTTTTCTAGTGAACCCGCAAACTTCCTGTCCTCGTGCAATATTTTACAATCTCGATGCATTCACATTATAAGCGTTTGCAGAACACGTCGTACCATTAAGTGTTGAACAGTTAACAACTAAGCAATAATTAGAATCTTTCAAACATTTAAGAAATCCTTTCCAGTTTCAAGCATATGGACGTTGGAGGCTATGTATCGTCTCAAGTTGATATTCAACAATTTAAAACATGCAGTCATCGATTCACCGAATCCCCAGCGACTTCCACGTCTTCTGACCTCTAAGTTCCGCTCAAACATACGATGTAATTTAAATGAAAGTTTTGTTTTATAGAATCATGGTTAGCAATCCCCATAACCACCGCTGAATGAATATATATATTTAACAGGGTACTGGTCTCGGCCCGAAACGTCGACAGCGTTTCTCCCTAAAGATGCTGCAAGGCCTGTCGCGTTCCTCCAGCATTTTGTGTGTGTTACTGGGAACATTTGCCTACCAAATCCGGTCCGGAACTATCGCCTTTATCACCTAATTAAAGGTATATTACTTTAGTGTGTGTCGTCCCTCATATACTCACGCCTGCACTTACTTCTTCAAACGCGATAACTTTGTACTGAGTACCCATGCTGAGTACTCCATACTCCATATTGAGTCACCACTCCGTGGGTGTAATGACAGACCGATGAAACATTACCATAGATTTTCTATGTTGTCAGTACTGCGACACACTAAAGTTCCGAACGAAATTTATCTGACTTCTGGCTCTGAAATGTCTCGATGTCATGTTGATTCATGGCGCTTGGACCACCATTCATGGATCTGACGTAACTATGGTCAGGTGCTTGGCGCTTGTCTGATTAGCACGTCTAGCGGTATCCTCTGTTAATACCTAGAAGTGACTTAATGGATTATTTAATTCTTCACTTGCTCACCTATCCATGTGTGGAGAATGTAAATCTGAGAGTTTACAAGGCAGCGAGGTGTTCTGGCATAAAAGCTTCCAGGTGAGGCAGAAAGGATGCAGTGCATGCTATATTCCGCTTTCAGATTCCTGCCTCTGTCTCCTTCCTTTGCGACTTTCTCACTGGTCGCATGTGGGGAAGGGGTTGGAAGAAGGTAACATAGTCCTGTTTGAGTACTGGCAGGAGATGTTTGGAAGTGGGCTGCCTATCCTAGTCATAACCATGAGGAATTGCACCACTCCTGATTTAAATCAGTATACATTGCACTCAATCCTTCAACATCGCTACAAGCTGATTTGCCTCTTATCACTCATTCTTCTTTCACAAACCATCAGAAATTGATTCAAATGCATTATTTCTCGCTCCTCGCACCCGCCCTCCTCGCAAATATGTTGCCCTCTCCTTACGGTGTCAGTTTCTCTTCAAGAAGAGTCTCCACATCATGGAAAGCATTATTGTTTCTTGTAATCGGTCCCGCTGTACTTCAGTTTGCTGCCGCCATTCTACCCAATTCTCAATTAAGCATCCTTTCTCTCTGGTTTCGTTTACCCTCCTTGCTTCACATTGTCCCATGAGTAATCATCCAAATCTTTATCACAGCTTCGTTGTTTTCCTTCATTCACCATGACCAGCGAAGTCTCCACTCTGAGACTTTGCGTTACCTTCTTCTCAATTACAATACAAAACAGGCAAGTTCTGAGATTGATGTTACAGGTACAGGGGACTTTTATTTCCCAAATATTGAGTGACAGAACCATGTGGCTAATGGATTACAGGGCAGTGAGTTCATTGTGTTATTGAATTGCTGTTTTTCTGACGCGGTATGTTAATGCACCGATAAGAGGGGAGGTCTGTCTAGATTTGAAATTCGAGAACAATTCAGGATAGTATTTTGAGTGCAGAAGTTGATAAAACTTTCCAATCTCTCGAAACTTTCGCCTCAGAGGAGAATTCCAGGGTTATATGTCAGAGTGGTCTGTCAAGTGTATTTAAAATTTTAGAGGAATATTCAATATTGAATGAGAATGGAGAGAGCTGAGCAAGACAGTTCACTGGTCAATTTGGTTAAAACTGGTTTAAGCGACAATCAGACACTGAACATACTGAGGCCAATCGACCTGTCGTAGAAAGTGCTTTTAGCAAGAGGAGCAATAGAGGCAAATAGACGGCGAGAAAGAATGTATCGTAGAGACACCAATTAATAATTTTCGCCGGTATTCATATTCGAAAAGGGGTTTGCAGTGGCGGATTCAAAATGGCAAGGGAAAATTCTGCTGCGACTCTACAGAACGTAGCCGATATCCTAATGGGCTTAAATGAAAACAACTCTGCGTGGCTGAGTGAGGCTTGTGGAGAGGAAGAGGAGAGAATACTTGGTCCAAGGTTATGGCATTTTGGGGAACAATTCTGAGATGCCAGATGATAACTGGGTTGTAGAATAGGACCCAGTACTGAACAAGAACAGAAAACTGTGGCTCAGAGAGACACGAATATCAGCTAACGATAGGCAGCCATTTTTTTTTTTTTTGCTGGAAAGGCTGTGGTCTAAATTAGTTTGCCCGACATGTGTTATTATGAAGAACTCCGTGACCGGGTGGGAAATGTGTATTTTTCCCTCAGACGGAGAGTGGTCACAGATCGGAAACAAGTTGCACGGCTGTAGAGGCAGAGCTAAGATGCCACTAAACGACTCCTTTGCACGCATCTTCGGAAACAGCTCTATTACCACCTGTCATGTTTTCATTTTTCCTTTTCAGGGTTCTTTCGAAGACCTAGACCTGGAGTTACACGCTGACTTGGGTTCTTTGCGGGAATGGGACTGGAGTATCGGAACTGTCCGGTATCCGATATGCCCAGGGTTCGGCCTGAGAGTCTCGGCCGCACTTGGAAGCCTGAGATCTCGGGGCTCTGGAGATGGCCGGGTCGAGGGTCGGCGTCACGGCAGGAGACCCGTGTGTCATCGGTGAGGCCGGAAACACTTTTCCTGTGGGCCAGAAGACCCGAGAGCTTTACTGCCTTCGGGCACGGATTTCGGTTGCTGTTATGTCTCCCACTCGCCGTGAAAATGGGGGACTCCTCCCTCTCCCTTATTAGGGGGAGAGAGACCCTGTGGTTTATCGAATGCCGGATGTAACGTGAAGTCTTTGGGGTCACTGCAAGTCTGTGTCTTTGCTGTTGCCGACCTCACGTTTATGCTCGGTGGTGGTGTTGACGCATTTTGCCGGGATTGTTGCTCGCTGCCGCACTCGGGGAGAGGGGAGCTGGGGAGGGGGGACTTGGAGTTCTCACGTTTAATCGTCATTCACTCTTTGGGGCACTTCTCTGTTTTCGTTGTTTTCAGTGTTCTGTGTAATGTGTCCCGGCCCTACGTACTGTATCCAAGGAGGGGTCCCGGCTCTTGTTTTCCATGTTTGTGTCTGTCGCTCGACCCAGGCTCTGTGTTCCTGTCTCTTCCTCGACCCAGGTTCTGCGTTCCTGTCTCTTCCTCGACCCAGGCTCTGCGTTCCTGTCTCTTCCTCGACCCAGGCTCTGCGTTCCTGTCTCTTCCTCGACCCAAGTTCTGCGATCCTGTCTCTTCCTCGACCCAGGCTCTGCGTTCCTGTCTCTCACACAACCCATGCTCTGCGTTCCTGTCTCTCACACAACCCATGCTCTGCGTTCCTGTCTCTTCCTCGACCAAGTCAAGGATCCGGGGTCTCGTCCACTCCCAGTCACGTTCAAGATCCTTCTCCTGTCCAAGCCACGGCTTTGTGTTCTCGTCTTGTCATGTGCCTCGCCCAGACCAGGAGTAACTTTCCCAGCCCGGTACTGGGGTTCTCTCATCCTGTGCTGGGGTTCCCTTGTCCTGTCCATGAGTTTCTCGTCCAGTCCGGTTGCCTCTCCTCGTCCTGTAGCCTCGTTATGTCCTCGCCTGTTTCTGGAGTCCGACCCCGAGTCAAGACCCAGGTTATGGGTCCTTGTCCAGCCTCTGGCTCGGAGTCCACGCCCAGGCTCCTAGTTCCCAGTTCCATATCCTGGTTCTGCTATCATCGTTATTCCTAGCCCAAAGTAGCAGAGTGTGTAGAAAGTGACACCCCGTTAACACTAACCCACAGGATTGAGTCAAGGGTGCAATTGTGCCAATTTTCAGCATGGAGATGACAGGGCGGTGAAAGATCAATTAGACCATGGATCTTTATGCGAAATACTGGCCGTTATTTAGGATTATATGGTACCGGGGCAGGGAGGAGTCATGGGCATCATCGGAGTAACAACGAAAGATGATTCAGCCGGAATAATAAACAAAACAGCAGTGTGTTCCCTATCGTTGTGAGGTGTCCAGTTGGAAGATGAGATGCTGTTCTCCTCATTTATGTTATGACTACGATGGCAGTGGAGAAGGCCCAGACAGAGGAAAGAAGTCCAAATATAAGTGGATTAAGCTTTAAATTGTGATGAGCTCAGGATCAAGCATGCTCGCAGTCCGAGCAAATCCAGGTTGTGTTTTATTTTCCAATGTAGTGGAGACATCATTGTGAACCCTGAAAGTGCAGTATGCCCGGTCGGCAGGGCACAGCCCTAACAAGCTAATTAAGGTCTGAGACCGTGGTCAAAGTTATTTCAGAGCTCAAATCTCTTGCGCTGTCCAAACTTTTGAATGGTACTCCTTTCCAATCTTTCACCCTAAATTGTACAAAAGAAAAATAATATAATTAACTTGCTTAAAATGTTGGAAAAAAAGTTTCATCTTTACCTTTGTGACTTCTGGAGATCATTTCAACTTCTCTTCACTTAAATATTCACAGTAACATAAATTTTGACCAGTGGTGCCCCAGACTTTTGCAAGCCACTGTATGCCGTTAATAATAGTTTAGCTTCTGTGTGAAACACCCCCTGGTCCTCCGCTTCTAGGAGAGAATGACGGATTCTCCGCCGATATCGGAAATGTTCCACGTTCGGCAATTTCCTGGTGAAACACTTGTGCAGCGGCTCCACAGCAATCACGTCCAACACTCACGGGGAGCAGAAAATCAGGCTACTATTATATATTATTGTATCATGACTTTTCCCGTCCGTGAGGGCATCTGTTCAGAACGTATTGGATGCCCCATTGTAAATCTGCTTCCATACCTTTATTGATGTTTGGACTTCCATTTCTTTCTTCGTGTCCACATCAGCTCTCCCGAGAACCCCGTCACTCTTTGTGAATATCCCAGCCATACTCACTCACCCATGGAAGGTAACCTCGTACCTCAGTATTGACCCCTGTCTGCCCTTCGCTGACTAGCTGACAAAATGACTAATTTAATTCAACAACCGACGACCCATTGAGTGAAGGGCTTTTCTCAGGAGCCATTCTGTTCAGACCATTATATACATAAACGAGGCGGCATATTAGGAAACTTAAAACAGAATAAACAATGTAGTGCTGTGTTTACAATGGAAGTGAACGCCATTGTCTACAAGACTATCAACAACGCTAGCAATTTAGCGCATCTGCCAAACAATTGTTGTTACAAATGTAATGAATGCAGATGCTATGTCGGTTTAAACATATTCACAAATTCGAGGGTCATGTGTACGGCGGTTGAATTACTTTTTTCATACCGCTGCGAGCATTGGTGGCCGCTGGTTTACTACACGAAAGACTGCATTTATATCAATTGTATTGACATATAAAACGCTGGGTGTATCTCCGCAGGTCAGGCAGCATCTATGGAAATGAACAAACAAACAACGTTTCGGGCCAAGGCCCTTCATCAGGGGGTAGAAAGGAAGGAGGAAGATGGCAGAATAAGAACCTCGGGGAGAGGGAAGGATAAGCTAGAAGGGAATGGGTGTTGCCAGGTTGTCGAAATAACAGTCTGGGTGATGATAGGTGAACAAGGCAAAGGGCTGCATAAGAAGGAAGCTGATAGGAGAGGAGAGTGGATCCAAGGAAAAGGGGAGGAAGAGGGGCATCATGGGAAGGCGGTAGGCAGATCAGCCGGAGAGTTAAGAGAACGAACTGGGGAATAGAAAGAGGGGAAAATACAGGAACTCAACGGAAATCGATGTTCTTGCCATGAGATTGCAGGCTACCTGGACGGAATTCGAGGTGTAGCACACCCGGCCTGAGAGTAGCCTCATTGTGGCACAAGAGCAAGCCACAGGTAAACATATCGTGCCGTGAACGGGGATCGGAAAGAAAATTGTTTGCCACTGGGAAATCTCGCTTCTGTTGATGGAGGTGAGGTACGACCAAGTGTTAATTAATTTGAAGAAATGTCTTGACCAGAAAGGTCGACAGATTAATAATTTCCAAAGATGCCTTCTAAACTGTTTGGTTCCTCCATAATATCATGCGTATTGCAGTAAAATTGATTAAACGTTTACGTGCATAAAATATCTCCGTGAGCCTGAATGTGATATTAGTTTAAGGTTCTTCACTATGTTACAGGAACGTTCAAACATCTTATTCTTTATTTTATATTTCTATTGCAAGATCTATAACCGAGACAATTCCCAAAGTGAAACAGAGCGGCCCATTGACAGTATAACATTGGTCTATGGTGTCAAAGTCCATGGATCCTCGGAATGGACAAGATCAACAATAACAATCTTGAAACCGAGAGATGAGTCTGAGATTGTTTCACAACAACATTCACTGACTTCTCCAATCGTCATTTCTTCATCTTTGAGATTTTGCAATTTCGTGTCAAGCTATTAATAACTCATCACAACTGGGAGTTTACTTGAATGACATCATGATTATTTTAACCTCAGCTTTTCGAAAACACTTCAGCCTTGTGTGATATTACATAGTTCGTGTGATGGAGCGAGTATAAATGAATGAGCGTGGAGATTCGTCAGCTCAGAGTTTCTCCAGCGAGATCGCGGACAGCTAGAAGACAGGGTGAATCTCAGACAGCATGCTTGAAACCTTTTACCGTGTGAGGAAGATATGGTACTTGGTCACTGCCGTGATCGGTGTCCCTGGTAAGAACACAAGCAAATTAACATTTTAAGTTTTGTGTGCGCGGTCCGTGGACTCGTTCAGTGACCGACAGCGCTGTGATGTCGGATTGTCAGAGAGTGCGGTGGAGACATTGCGACCAATCTCTGTGTCCGTTCAGAAGTTCCCTTACTTTTTAATCGATGGCTTCTGCTCGTAGTAAACCGCAGCTGAAGCGGCCGTAGAGAGGAAGATCGGGTAGATGGATTCATTTTGTAGATTCATAGCAGGCAGTTGTGATTTATCAATGCAAAGTCGCTGTCAAGTAAACCCCGATAACACAGCGCGCTCGCCACCTTTACGGTTATTTGCTTTTATACCGTTTCATTAGAGCAACGTGCTTTAAATTCAAAATTCAAGGTATTGTGCTCTGATTAAAGAATTACCTGCAAATTTGAAGGGAACGCAGAAAGCGAATGGACTTTGAGATTCAGGGGAGAGAGGTCGATTACATTTGTAAGTCAGACTCCGAATACAAGTCAAGTAAGGGCCTGTGTGCGTGTTTTGTACCAGGGTTTATTACCACGCCCTGTTATCCGTGAAGAGAAGCAGGAGTTAAGAGCAAGCCCAACGGCGGCCGTTAGGGGTCAGATGGGGTAAGGTGCACGCGATACTCCGTTCTTGTACAATATGCTTTGAAACATTTAGAATAATGTTGAAGTAATTCGGAGCGGCCCCAAAAGAGACAGATCTTTTGGAGTACCGACACTGTCTTTGATGATATAAGTACGAGCGTGCAAAATAATTTACAGTTCAGCGGGTCAAGCATAAACCCCAAAAACGAAAATTGAAACTTTCTGATCGGATTCGTTGAGAGCGGGTGAAGGCACCCCGGCCAAGGGTAGTTACGGAATTTAAAAGAACCCATCCAAGC
Source organism: Hypanus sabinus (assembly GCF_030144855.1). Taxonomy (NCBI): domain Eukaryota; kingdom Metazoa; phylum Chordata; class Chondrichthyes; order Myliobatiformes; family Dasyatidae; genus Hypanus; species Hypanus sabinus. Next base: position 1,626,224 of record NW_026781476.1, on the reverse strand, counting down.
GGAGGTGGGGGGCGGGTGCTGTGTGCGGGTGATAAACGGGGCGTCAAGAAGGAGACGCAGGCATTGGAACGGTAGAAATGAATTTGCTTTGAACTTTGTAGAGGGACCGAGGTGGAGGGAGCGGAACTTCGCTGCACAGTGAGAGTACCAGGACATAGGTGACAGGAACGCGGTAATCAGCATCGCTGAGAAAGTTGCCGAGGTACCCAGGTTTTACACATCAGTCCAAAACCTGACGGGGGAAGATTTATATTTATTTCTCTCAAGCGCTCTCGGCGATCCGCTGATAACGCCTCCTTTCCAAACCCTGTTCCTTTTCCAGTATCGAGTACCTTCTCCGTTCACCCCGCTTGCATTCGTGAGAGGTATCTGAGATTCCCACATTATTCCTTTTAAACCCCCAGATATGAGTTTTCTGCACAGTTTGTTGGTTCTCAATTTCCAGCTTGTCTCTGCCATGAGACCCACTGATCGGTGAGACAGTAATTCACTCATTCTGTTTGCTGTTCCCCCAGTGAATTTAGTGGCGATTGTGATCCTGTCCAGGGGAAAGTGCGGCCTCTCCATCTGCACCACGCGCTACCTGGTGGCCATGGCAGCGGCGGATCTACTGACCATCATCTTTGATGTCATATTTTGGCGGATCAGTTATTATTACTTCCCCGGGACTTTCCTGGACATCACCCCCGTATGCAGTGTGATCTCTGCCCTAGCAGAGGCAGCCACTGACTGCTCTGTCTGGTTCACCGTCATGTTTACATTTGATCGGTTTGTCGCCATCTGTTGTCAGAAGCGGAAAGCAAAGTATTGCACCGGGAAAACTGCGGCTGTGGTTCTGACAACAACCGGCGTTCTGATCTGTGTTAAAAATGTGCCCATCTTCTTCATATATCATCAGGTGAAAGTGATTGACAATATACCCTGGGACTGTCTCATAACGGCGGGCTACTATACGGATCCCGGGTGGGTGGGATATGACTGGTTTGCCACAGTTCTAACGCCATTACTCCCGTTCGTGTTAATACTACTGTTTAACGCTCTGACAGTCAGACATATTTTAGTGACGAGTCGCGTCCGTAAGGGGCTGAGGGGTCAGAGCAAGGCGGAGAACTGCAGTGACCCGGAGATGGAGAGCAGGAGGAGGTCTGTGATCTTACTTCTCTCCATCTCCGGAAGCTTCATCATCCTGTGGTCGGTATTCGTTGCCGAATTCCTTTATTACACCATCGCCGGATTGGATCAGAATAATTACAACGATTCGGAATACATATTTCAACACACTGGAATCATGCTGGTGATATTAAGTTGCTGCACAAACACGTTAATTTATGGAGTATCTCAGTCCAAATTCAGAGAGCAGTTCCTCAGCGCAGCGAAATATCCGCTCAAGTCAATTATTCAACTGATTAATGAACAGACTATCTAAGATCTTCTCAGAGGCCGTCGCAGTGTTTTCAGCTTGTTACTATGGAACTGAAGGTCACCGTAAACACAATCTCCCACAGCCTGGTACTTAACCCAGTTTCTGTATTTTACACTCCGGGTTCCTAAGAGCCGCAAACACTAGTTTCACTCCTGAATCTTCCAGTCCTTTCTTCCCAAATCTAAACACAAACAGACAAATTGAAGAACAAAGTGATTCAAACCGTTCGTCGGAGGGAATTTCTCTCACTCGGATAGTTCAAGATGTTAAACACTTCAGTAACTCAATAATAGGAGTTCCCATCACTGTCAATGTCCCTCACTGTCCAGGACCAGGTTATTCACCGAATGCAGCAATTTAGTCGGCAAATGTGATTTTGTAAACTCCTCATGTTCTGTCTCATTCCCCGATGGTTACCAAAGTGTTCCTGATGTGAAAGGTTCAAAGGGGCAGGCCCACGGTGAGGAAGATTTATGAATGTGGAACGGTCGATGGGATGAGGTGGAAAAGACTCCATCTGAGGAAAAGATAGGGGAAGATAGAACAAGAACTTGGGATGGGAATGCTGACAAGATATTCCACATGAGGAAGGGAGATGGGGAAGAGAGATCCCAGCGGAGGAAGGGAGATGGGGAAGAGAGATCCCGCAGGAGAAAAGAGATGAGGAAGAGATATCCCAAAGCAAGAAGGGGGATGGGGAAGAGAGATCCCAAAGGAGGAAGGGGGAAATGGAAGAGAGACCACAGAGGAGCAAGGGGATGGGGAAAAGAGATCCCGCAGGAAGAAGCGGGATGGGGAAGAACGGTCCCACAGCAGTGTACCGATGGCAAAAGATAATCCAACAGACGAGATGACGCAGAAACAGATTTTCGGGAGGGGTGGGTGTGACCTAAGGCCCACAATCGGGAGAGGAGATGCGCCCATGGGTTCTGGGTATCTGGGAGTGAGCAAAGTCACACAGGTGGGCTGATGGTGATAGTCACACACGGGGAAGGGCAGGGAGGACAATCTCACAATGGTATTTCTTTCCTTCTCACTGGGACAGTCTGCTGACGGTCTCTTGTCCCTCACCGGAAGGGGGTGTGAATCCCTGACCCACCTGCTGCAGTCAGTGACGGTCTGGGTGTCAGTAACAGTGAGAAGGAACATTGTCAATGGACGTGTCACACAGTGAGTAACACGGCCATTCCTGTGATTTACTACCATTAAACCAATGGTCATTGTTCACTGATCTGATGAAGTCTCCAACATCCCTTCTCAAAGAACCACAGAACCCTCTCGCCTTGGGGATTTACTGACCAATCCCCTGGGCATTTGTCACAATTCTTCTTAATCTGATTTACTACAGTTTTACCGAAATTCCTTTACATTGAAGCAACACAATGGAACGGTTTCACAGTTCAAAGGAAGAGGCAAATCAAGTTACCTCAACTCCTGGCACTTGTGCAGCCCGGGTCCCAGCCGCTGGATTCCTTCACACTGAATCAGGCAGTTTCCCAGGTCGAGGTGTTATATTGTATCACAGAGTCCGATGACATGAGACAGGACCGCGCAGTCAATCGGGGTCAGTGTGATTCCACTGAATGGAAGTGTTTCCACAGATCCCAGTGCGGGCTGAGCCAGTCCACGATTCTGAGACTCAAACAGATAGTGCAATGTTTTCAGGAAGCTCCTTTTACCGGCTTCACTCTCTGTGTTTTCACTCTGGCGTTTAACCTCCTCCTTCACCCAGTCAATCACCCGGCAGGGTTAAAAAGAACTAGCAGAACCACCTGGAGTCTGAGTCTTCCGTTATAAACTCTATTTAATTAGTAACTACGTGAATAAAGTAATATAGAACGAGATAAAGTAAACAGGTTAGCAGATTATATATGTGCGTATACCTATCTATCTATATATATATATGAGTGAGTGAGTGTGTGTGTGTGTGTGTGTGTGTGTGTGTGTGTGTGTGTGTGTGTGTGTGTGTGTGTTGTGTGTGTGTTGTGTGTGTGTGTTGTGTGTGTGTGTGTGTGTGTGTTGTGTGAGTGTGTGTGTGTGTGTGTGTGTGTTGTGTGTGTGTGTGTGTGTGTGTGTGTTGTCTGTGTGTGTGTGTGTGTGTGTGCCCAAGCTTCCCCAGCTCAGGTGACTGGGTGATACAGTCTGACGGTTGGATGGTAAGTAATCAGTTCAGTTCTGGAATTTGGTTTCAGTAGAGCTGGAGAGAGAGAGAGAGAGTTGGTTTGTCTTCCAATGCCGATGCCGATCCTCCACGTCGTCCTCCTTGCTTCCGAAACTTATTTAAAGTCACCAGCTTGTGACCACAGAAAAGGGGATGCCATCTTCTGTGGTGGAGTTATCAACCCCAGACCGGGGTTAAACACACCGACCGTACTCACAGGTGCAGGTTCGGGGTCATGATAACGTTTGATCATATTTACGTGGACGAGCTGGGTAGCCTTTCACCGGTCAGGAGTCCTAATAACATAATTTATAGAATCAATTTTCTTAATTATTTCATATGGTCCACTAAATCTCGCTTGAAGGGGTTGGTAAGGATGGGGAACAGCATCAGTACCCGTTCTCCAGCACGATATCGCTGCTCCCTCGCTCTTCTGCCATACCCCTGTTTCATGTTTATCTGAGAGTGCTGTAAATTCTGTTTCACAAGGTCACAAGCCTTGCTAAGTCTGTCTCTCAATTCGGAATCGAAACTAAGCACACACCTACTCACATTCTGATCTGACCATTGCTCTCTGAGTAGGGTCAAAGGTGACACAATGTGATTAAATCTCAATTCGTTAACTATCCACTGGAATGTTTTCGAAGTATGTTACTCCAGATTGGATTTCTTTAGGTAGACATTCCAGTGTGTGAAATTTGATAAGTGCTTTTACCACAGTCTTGGCCTTGATGTTCCTGAGAGGTACCGCTTCATGGAACCTAGATATCGCACACATGATGGTTAACAAATACTCATAACCAGCGACAGTCCTTGGCAATGGGCCAACACAATCCACTATGATCCCAGAAAAAGTTTCACCAAAAGCAGGTATTGGTCTAAGTGGTGACGCTGGGATCACCTGATTAGGTTTTCCCGCAACCTGTCAGGTAAGGCAAGTCCTGCAAAAGTTCACAACATCCTTCCTTAAATTAGGCCAGTAAAAATCCTTCATAACCCTGTTTACTGTCTTTCTCACTCCGATGTGTCCACCTAAAGGCATACTATGAGCCATGTTTAAAATCTCAGCCCTGTAAACTTTCGGGACCACAACTTGATGTTCTATGATCCAATCCACACTTGCAGGCACAGTAGGTGATCTCCACTTCCTCAGTAACACTCTATCCTTCAAATATTATCCTGCTGACTCTCTCTGAGCCTCCTCTTCGGTGAGAGCTGTCTCCTTTAACGCAGCAATTTCAGAATCTCGACTTTGTTCCGTTATAAATTCATACCTGGACAAGGACAAACCTTTCCTACCCTCCTTACTCCCCACATCCTCATGCAACATGGAAGGCAGAAAAGTCTCTGACAAATTCTCATAAATTAAACCCCTGTCTATGCTAACTGCGTCAGCAGCTTTTTTAGACATGATTCGGGCTACTGCGCATGTGAGATTCACATCAGTATCTGTGCGTGGGTCGTCAGACACAAGCTCGCTTATTAGCTGTATTGTTGAATAAACTTCACCCTGGATAGGTGCCAACTTAATATTTACCAAACCCAGTACCATTACTAAGCTTACGAAGACCGTGTTTACGTTATAAAAATTCCCAAACAGCCCATCCATTCTGTTCTTTCGACTTTTAGCTCGACTCGTCTCCATAGTTACCCAGTCAGGTGGTCTGTCAAAACCAAAACAATCCTTTCTCTCCTCATTACAATCGTGAAAAACAACTCCATAACCTTGAAGGTGTTTACTTCTTCCTGCGGAAACAAAATTCAACAGAGATTCACATACTTTTACAGGCCAAGCAAGTCCTGCAAGCAGGGTCAAACGTCGCGAAACCGGTCTAAAACCTCCCAAAATTTTTATTCAAAAATCCAGAAACAGCCCCTTTCTCCATATTTCCAATAAGATGCACATCACCAAATTTCAGAACACCGTCCAACACAAATACGTGAGAATCCTCAATTTCCACTCGCACCTACTTTAACCCTTTATTCATTGAACCAAATCCATCTGTCTGACAAGACTGGATTCCTTCTCCACAGAGTCAGACAAAGTCAGACACCTCGGACGGGAGGCAGCCGGTATTGAAGAGGTCGATGAGCCGGAACTTGGAACACTGCCTTCGGGTTTGGACGCCTGTTATGTACCCCCGAACGGGTTAAAGAGCCAGCAGAAATGGGCACACACGGAGTCTGAGTCTGCCGTTATAAACTCTATTTTATTAGTAACTACGTGAATAAAGTAATATAAAACGAGATAAAGTAAACAGGATGGCAGAGTTTATGCACATATATAGGTGAGCAAATAAAGTTCCCAAGCTCAGGTGATTGGGTGATACAGTCTCACGGTGGGATGGTAAGTAATCAGTTCAGTTCTGGAATTTGGTTTGAGTAGAGTTGGAGAGAGAGAGTTAGAGTGTTGGTTTGTCTCCAATGCCGAATCCGATCCTCTACGCCGTCCTCCTGTTTCCGAAACTTATTTAAAAGTCAACTACTTCTGACCACAGAAAAGGGGATTCCATCTTCTGTGATGCAGTTATCAAACCCAGACCAGAGTTAAACACACCGATAGCTTTCCACTGGTTATCCCTCTGTCCACACTGTGAGCAAAAACCTCACCCTTGTCATGGGCACACAGAGTTCACCAGTGTCCTCCTTGCCTCAGGAGTCGTGTGTCTCCTGTGGTGTGTCTTGTGTGTCTCTGGTGTGTGTCTGATTAAAAAGTCAACGACCTTGTATATATCTGCAAGTGCTGAACACGAGCTGCCCATCATATAGCTCCGCCTTTCAGTTTCCAAGGCAACTCACAGACTTTCTGTCACCCTGCTGCTGAATTAGCACACAAACTGTTCTCGTTTAAAAGAACAGTCCACTTTAGAATAATCCTTCAGATCTCGTCACAGTCTAAACAGAGCTACAAGATCTGTGATATATTCGCATATTCTTAAGGAGGTTTTGTTGTCAGATTCTAAGCTGACGGCGAAAATTGCAAAGGTTTCATGGACGTACATGTATGTGTAAGTCACGTGAACCTATTCTCGCTCCCATTTTACCGCAGATCTGCCTTGTTTCCGAGGCTCCGCCCCCAGCTCTGATGACATAAATTCCAGTCCGGACTTTCCTTCAGTTCTGTGTTGAAGCGGGTCGGCGGCGGCGGCGGATCGTCTGTAGGATCCGGATTAGGAGACGACCATCACCCCCAGAGTCGGGAATCCGGGGGAGGGTTCACTGTCCGGGCGTGAAAACAAGTTCTCATCGGTGAGTACTGAGGCTGGTCCCGAGTGTGGACGTCTGATGTAAGGTAAAGCACCCAGTTAACTTCCCCGATCCGGCGGCCTCTCTGCGCTTGCTGGACAGAACCTGCCGGGGTCGGTCTGAGTTGTGGGACCTTCACAACATACCGACTGAGATGAGCCGCCGCTCAGCCCCTCTTGCCCTGGTCCTGGGAGCGAGATGGGGTGATGATACCGAGACCGCACTCATCCATTGAGGTTTATCCCGGGAACTTTACCTTCGTCACCCGGCCCCGCATCGGTCAAACCTTCACCTGGATCGATAGCCGGTGTCTACAATTGTTTTACATCATTCCAGGGCGCGGGAAGCGGCCCTTCCACCTGTTGTGTTCTTGCAGACAGAGAAGGTTAAACCGAGTAATCGCACCTTCGGGACACTGCTCCGTCTGTCTGAGTAGATCCACCTTTCACCCGTTCAGACAAGGCAGTGAGATCCAGATCTCTCACGGCCTCTCGTTCTGGGTGGCCATCGTTGTGTTTATTTTTGTTGAATCCATGCCACTGTTCCGACTTGCCGAAGCGCAGCCAATGTTTCCGGTCTTATAACACCAATAAATGCAAGATATAAGCCTTTTCCAATTATCTGGGCTTCTCAGAAGACTACCGTGTACATCGAGTTAGACTGTGAGATCAAGAGTCCAACTTATCACCGGGGAACATTCAATGTGCTTACAACAGCAGTCTGGACGGTTTCCTGGAGCCTGGTGCTATGTGTTTTCAATGTTATTTTAAATATCCGACCCTGCTGAGAAGAGAGAATATCGAGGGTTATGAGGATCTTTGATGCTGCTTGCAGTCACAGTCCAGGGAGGGGAGTTTGGTTTCTGTCATGTCCTCAGCTGTACCCACAGTTTCCTGCAGTTCCTTGCAGTCAGGGGTAGAGCGGTAGACTTATGAAGGCGTTTTGTATCCGGATGGGATTCTTTCTTTGGCGCTTTGATAAGGTTTGGGGAGGGGCAATGTGCCTAAGCCAAAGTCATTGTTGTTTGATCCAGGCTTGTCATTTTAGAATCTTTTTCTAACGTTTTATTCAGTGCCCGTGTCTTGCTGAATAACCACCAGTGACTGTCCTCGATCCCTCACCCACATGTCTCCATCTCCTCATTCACTCACATCTTGTGCAACCTCTCTCCAGCCCGTGTGTACACACCTCAATGATGTACAGTACATCAGTAAAGTTTCCTTTAATACTTGACATCATTGTGAGTTTTCCAGGAATCGTTTTCTTTTTGTTAGCTAGAACTAGTAGAGGTTTAGTTGAATGCAACACCTGGTGAGGTAAGAGTTACAAGCTGCGAGCCCAGGGTGTGACTGGAAATACTCCAGCATGTATAGAGCAGTAGTTGGTGATGGAGCCCAGGGTGTGACAGGAAATACTCCATCATGTATAGAGCAGTAGTTGGTGAAGGAGCTCAGGGTGTGGCAGGACATACTCCATCATGAATAGAGCAGTAGTTGGTGATGGAGCCCAGGGTGTGACAGGAAATACTCCAACATGAATAGAGCAGTAGTTGGTGAAGGAGCCCAGGGTGTGACAGGAAATACTCCATCATGTATAGAGCAGTAGTTGGTGAAGGAGCTCAGGGTGTGGCAGGACATACTCCATCATGAATAGAGCAGTAGTTGGTGATGGAGCCCAGGGTGTGACAGGAAATACTCCAACATGAATAGAGCAGTAGTTGGTGATGGAGCCCAGGGTGTGACAGGAAATACTCCATCATGTATAGAGCAGTAGTTGGTGAAGGAGCCCAGGGTGTGGCAGGACATACCCCAACATGAATAGAGCAGTAGTTGGTGAAGGAGCCCAGGGTGTGACAGGAAATACCCCAACATGAATAGAGCAGTAGTTGGTGATGGAGCCCAGGGTGTGACAGGAAATACTCCAACATGTATAGAGCAGTAGTTGGTGAAGGAGCCCAGGGTGTGACAGGAAATACTCCAGCATGTATAGAGCAGTAATTGGTGAAGGAGCCCAGGGTGTGACAGGAAATACTCCAGCATGTATAGAGCAGTAGTTGGTGAAGGAGCCCAGGGTGTGGCAGGACATACTCCATCATGTATAGAGCAGTAGTTGGTGAAGGAGCCCAGGATGTGGCAGGACATACTCCAACATGAATAGAGCAGTAGTTGGTGAAGGAGCCCAGGGTGTAGTTAGAACTACCAGAGGTTGAATTGAATGCAACACCTGGTAAGGTGGGAGTTACAAGCTACGAGCCCAGGGTGTGGCAGGAAAGATTCCAGCATTTGTAGAGCAGACGTTGGTAGGCAGGAGACAAGGAGTGGGAATAAAGCGAGCCATTACTGTTCGGCTGCCTGTGACTCGCGGGTTCCACAGAGGTCTGTGACGGGATCGATTCTTTTTACCTTGTATGTCAATGATTTAGATGATGAAATTGATGGTAGTTGCAATGATTGCAGAGGATATGAAGAGAGGTGAAGGGGCACATAATTTTTGGAGAAGGACTTAGGACAGTTTAGGATGAATCGCAAATGTGGCAAATGCAATAGAGTGTCGGGAATGGTTTCGTCACTTACATCGGTTGAAGAAAGGAAGTGGTTTACTTGCTATTAAATGGAGAGAAAATACAAACAACTGAGGTGCAAAGGGACTTGGGAGAGATTGCACAGGATTCCATAAAGGTTAATTTGCAGATTGGGTCAGTGGTGAGGATGGCAAATGCAATGTTAACATTCATTTCAAGAGGACTAGAATATAAAAGCAAGAATGTAATGTTGAAATTTCATAAAGCCCCGGTGAGGACTCACTTGGAATATTGTGAACAGTTCTGATCGGTTTATCTTTGATTGGATGTGCTCAAACAGGCGATGGTTTAAAGAATATTTACGAAAATTGTTCCAGGCTTCAGCGGCTTGTCAGATAAAAAGCGTCTGATGACTCTGGGTCAATTAATCACTGGAATTCAGAAGACTGAGCGGTGCCCTAATTGATCATATCAAATGGTGAAAAGTCTTGATAGAGCGGATGTGGAAAGGGTGCTTCCTCTGGTGGAAGAGTATAAGTCCAGAGGTCACAGCTTCAGTAAAGAGGGGCGCCTTTTTAGAATGGAGATGAAGCGGAATCTCTTTAATCAGAATGGTGAATCTGTGGATTTCCTTGCCGCAGGCAGCTGCGGAGGCCGTTTGTATGTAGACTTAAGGTGGAGGTATCGGGAGAAAGGCAGAAGTTTGGGGAAATGCAGAAGATTGGGTCCGAAGAAAAACGTCACGATAAAATGACGGAGCAGACTCAATGGCCCAAATGGCCCAATTCTCCTCCTATATCTATGCTCTTAGTGAAAGCAGCCATTACAGTTTTTAGTTTCACCGTTACAAAATGGCTGCAGCATTAACATTTGTCACAATTAAGCTCACAGCATGTGATGTTGTTTGTTATTTCTTTTTTAGGTTATTTTAGGTTCATTAGGGTTCTGACTTGGATGATCAGCCATGCTCATAGTGAATGGCGGTGCAAGGCTGTACCCAATCCAATTCCAATGTTCGGCGTTCAATGACGCTTTTCTGCACCCCGCTTTTGGAGGTCAAGGTTATTCAAGTTACTGTCAACTTTCTGTCGGATTTGATCAGTCTAGTCTAGTCAATCTCCTTGATCTCTCCCATTAACGAGGCGTTTTCACCCTCAGAACTGATGCTCACTGGATTTTCTTTCGTTTTGTTTTCGCACCATTCGCTGTAAACCGAGCGGATTGTGCATGAAAATCCAAGGAGATGATCAGTTTCCGTAATGCTCATGCTACCCTGTCTGGCACCAGATATCATTCCACGGTCAAGGTCAATTAGACCAAATTTATTCCAGATACGGATGTTTCGCCTGAACAACAACTGAACACCTTGAACATATCTGCATATTTTATCCTTTGAGTTGCTGCCCCGCGATTAACAGATTCCCATTAAAGAGCGGCTGTACAGTTGTACCTAATAACACGGCCATTTAGTGCATTTACCATTTAGACGGGCCCTCACCTATCCCGAATTTGAATATGGGTGAGATTTGGTGCTGATTTTTGTGATTTTCCTGTTTCCAACAACAGGTTGTCGCTGACCAGGCAGCTTGGGGTAATCTGGAGAGAGAAACTGTCACTGTTCCTTCTGAACTGCGCCGGTGTGCGGCTGCACTGTAATTAAAATGCTCATTGCGGAGCCTTTGTTGCAGTGCAGATGGATTAAAATGTAGCTGGACAAAAGGTTCATGAAATCTGAGAGTTTTTCTTTGTTGCACTATAATTTATTATATCCTTCCATTAAAGATAAAGACAAAAGTATATATTTTTTGTCAGTCCATTCTAAATATTCATAGCTGTGCTTTACAGAAACACACAATCTAAGATGTTGTGCTTTTTTCAGGCCGTGTGAAAACTTCCGACTCAGAGCGATGGTTGATCCACGCAGCGGCAAAAATACTAATTAGTGGGAACGCTGGAGATTGGACCATGATAGACTCAATGCATATTAATCACGATTGAATATGATACTTTACTGTGCTTCATTATGATACTTTATTTTGGTATCTTATTTTATATTATTAGCTAGCTTGCCTTCATATTTCACCTTTTCTCTGCTTATTCATTTTTAATTGCCTTCTTTTGATTATTAAAATCTACCCGATTCACTAGCTTCAACTATTTTTTCTATCTAGGATGTCATCTTAAATCAGTATGTAGATAGCCCGACAAAAGCAGGAGCTGCACTGAAACTGATGTTGGGTAATTATGCTAACTAGATACCCGACCATTTGGTGGGTGAATGGTTAGAGCAGAACTCCTTAAGAGAGCAATAGAGAAGGAAAGTGTAGACTTTGTGGGAGAGTAAAGAATTGGATTAGGGTAAATTACGAATTCACTAAGCAAGAACTACTGAGAGTTACTGGGAGACAACTGTTTCTGGCAAGTCCACATCTGACATGTGGAGGGTGTTTAAAGTCCATCGGCACGGAGTATAGGACGGGTATATTCAATTATGAAGAAATGACGAGATTGGCAGCGTCAGAGACCCTTAAATATCATGAGAAGTGATGAATTTAGTCAATCAAGAAAAGGGAAAGTATGCAAAGCTCAGGAAGGTCGAATCAAACAGAGCCCTCGAGAATGTGTGTGAGGTCCTTAATAAGTAGCTTACACCAAGGAGAAAGACACGGAGGAGAGGGAGATCAGTGCGGAGAATACCAGTGTGCTCGGGCATTCTGAAATAAAGGAGGAGACAGTGTTGGGTCTCAAAAAGTGCATTAAGGCATTTAAATCTCCAGGCCCTGATGGCATATATACCAAGTTACAGAGAGAGGCAAGTGAAGAGATTACTGGGGCCTTGACCAATATACTTGTGACCTGCCTAGCCACAAGCAAACTCCGGGAGAACTGGTGAGAACCTCATGTTGCTCCGTCATTCAAGACGTGATCCAGGGAATAATCCTGATGAGCATTGAAACTGCCGAGATACAGTCGGCTGTGAACCAAGTGCTGATAAATGGGACCAGTGTAGACAGTGAGTGGATGGTCAGGACAGGTATGGCCGGCCAAAGGCCTGTTTCCGTGCTGTGTGATCCACCACTCCGGACATGCCAGTTTAACGATGGTGGAACCGCAAGGCATTGATTTCAAAACTCCACACCCCTCTCCAACCTGAAATAAACCAGACTGAACCCCTTTGTCACCACTGGGAATATCTGCTTCTGTCAAGGTTTGGACACTTCGGCTAAAGTATCAACTGGCAATTGATAAAGTTCCTTTGTCTTCTTCCATTAATGATGCTTCCTTACAGCAACACTAACCCTCTCACTGTGTCAGAATCAGTGATTAAATCCGGCCCGAAACACTGGGCTTTCATCCCTGCACATTGTAACTGGAACCATCTCACTGTGGGTCTGATGGAGACACAACCCCTGCCCTCAACACATACGACTTCATCTCCCCTGCTTCCGACATTTCAAATACCCTCAGAATGGTTTTCTGATTCAGTCTGAAGGTTATGGTAAATTCAACTCGTTTTCAGACTTGACAAACCATGTCTTCCGACTGCCTCTTCCACCCACCTCCAGGGAAGCTGCATTTCCATAAGACCATAAGGCCTCCTTCCAATCAGGCACCGATTCATCAATGCTGGAATCTTTCCTGTAACACCATGGGCTCGTAGCCTGCTAAGCAGCCTCAAGTGTGGCAACTTGTCACAGGCCTTTCGAAAATCCAAGTACCCAACATCAACTTATTCACATCTCTCTAACCTGCTTGTTATTTCTTCAAACAGAAATAGTCGAATGTCCTGCTACTAATTCAATATGCCAGCAACAACCTTCGCCAAATAAGAGACCCCGTGAATTTAATGTTTCGAGTGTTTCCATCCGTCACTGATGAAAAACGGTTGATGTATGTGTAAACTAAATGCGATGTCAGGCAAAATCACCCGCAGGAAATGGTCTAAACTTCATATGATGGCGCTGTGATCCTGCAATTTGTTTCCAGTAAGTGAACAATAAACTGAAGGAGAAGGGCATCCATATCTTGCTGTCGGCTTTGACCGGTGGTTATCTCTGGGAGATGGTAATCTCGGCACAGCCGCTCCCCACTTGTCCATTGCCCTAATGTTACAACTGCGGACAACTGTTAAAGATGGCTGGTAAAAGTGCCAACTTAAAATCAATGCAAGTCCAAGCTGAGGGGGCACAGTAAAATCCGGATAAAGGGAATGTCCATTGTTCAAAGAGAACATTATTCCAAATGCATAATATTCCATCAGAGTGGAGAGCGCCCTTCCTTCTGCTTTCTCTGTGCAATAAACCCACAACGATATTTGCCCTGAGCTGTCGCAGGAGTTTATAATCTGACAATAAACTGGTCCCAAGGTGAATAGCACCAACCGAATGGAACCAGGATGCGGGTTATGATTCCTTTCCGGAGGTGGTAAAATTTCGCGCAATTAAGTGGTAATTCTGGTTCGAACCACAAGTTAGAAAGACGCATTGAAGTAAGGTGAGTCTTTGTGTGGTTTAACACAAGCGTTCTGAAACAAGGTGTGGCGTTACATGCTGAATAGGGTGAAGTTCAGGTTTATGAGCGTGTTATCGACTGAACATTGCTCAGGGTGTGTTCACTTACTGTTAGGGACATTAAATGCAGATGCTCGGATTCACTTAAACCAGACCCAGGAGTTCTGCATCAGGTAGGAACATGGACTGTATTTGGCAGTGTTATGGTGTTTTAATAAGTCCACTTGTAACGGCAGTATTTCTAATATTTCTACCAGATCAATACAATGGAGGGTTATGGGGTAGTGTGGGTTTAGTACTTTTTTAAGGATTACATAAGCTGGCACAACATAGAGGGATGAAGGGCCTGTACTTTGCTGTGGTGGTGGTGTTCTTTCGTTCTATCAATATTATCATTGAAATCGCATGGCTTGACGGATCTGGGTGCTCGATTATTCTGTATATGTTGTATTTCATAGGGATGACGAGGTACGTCCGGCAGTGATATTTATATTTACAGATATTGTGGTAATTCTCACTGGCTGTAGATAAAATTAGCAAATTTTACACTCATTGGGCACTTTACTATGAACGCCCTGTACCTAATAATGTGACCGCTGAGTGCATCTCCGGGGCGCTTCCGCTGCGATTGCCCGTCCACTTCAACGCTGACCACTGCGTTGTATTCGCTGGCATTCGACTAAGACGGGGAGTTGGTTGCATTCGCTGTTATTTAGGAGGTGAGGAGATTTGTTTCCACTGGTGGTTAGATCCATTGAGTTGAGCCCTTGCTGGGGACATTGAATATCACGCGGAGTCTAGACAGGAATGTGGAGAACACCTTTGCTACTGTAGGGGGATCTGAAACAGATGAAGATAGCTGAGGTTATTTTTCTGAGCTGGAACGAGTGTCTCTTTGAAATTCTCTTCCACAAAGGAAAAGAGAAGCAGAGCTTTCTTTCAATGTGTTTAATTCCACCGAACACAGATTCTGGACAGACAAGGGAGTGAGGTGTTGCAGACGGTCGCAGGGATGTGTCACTGAGATCACAGTCCTGCTATGTCCTGCTGAGAATGGCGGAACAGGACTGACGGGCCGAATGTCTTGTTACTAATTCAACATACCCGCAGCACACTCTGAGAGATCAGAGACAAAGTGAATTTAGTTTTTGGTGTTTCTCCATCGATCTCAGACGTGGAACAGTAGATGTATTTGTAAAATAAGGGCAATGCCTGCCAAATAAGCCAGCGGGATATGATCACAATTTCATCTGATTCTACGTTGACATGGTAACGTGTTTCCAGTAAGTGAGCAATAAACTGAAGGGGAAGGGCGTTCTTATCTCGCTGTTGACTTTGACCGGTTTTTATCTCTGGGAGATGGTTATCTCGGCACAGTTGTTCCACAATCGGCCCGTTACTGTAATGGGCCGACTGCAGACAACTGTTAAAAATGGCTCTTTATAAACAGACTGACCTTCAAGTCAGCTCCAGGCAGCCGGGACACACTTAGGGAATGTCCAGTGTTCAAAAGGAAAAAAATATAAATGACTCTAAATGCATAATGTTTTAAAAGAGTTGACAGCGCCCTTCCTTCTGCTGTCTCTGTGCAATAAACCCACAGCGATCTTTGTTTGCCCTGAGCTGCAGCTGGGGTATATAATCCGACAATAAACTGGTCACAAGGAGAACAGTGAAACAAAGGGACGACACCAGCAGAACCGAACCAGGATGCGGGCTGTGCTCCCTCCCTGGAGCAGATCAAATTTTCCAGAGAAAGGTCGCGCACTGAACTCGTACTTTTGGCTCGAACCACATGTTAGAAACGAGTTTTTGCGTTTTTCACTTCAAGCGTTGTGGAACAAGGTGCGGCGTTACTTGCTGAATAGACTGAAGCTCAGGTTTATGAGCATGTTATCAACTGAACATTGCTCAGGGTGTGTTCACTTACTGTTGGGGACATAAAATTCAGATGCTCAGATTCCCTGAAACCAGGCTCAGGAGTCTAGCACCGGGTAAGAGCAGGGACTGTACTGGGCTGTGTTATGGAGTTTCAATAAGCCCACTTGTCACGGCAGTATTTCTGGTATTCTTACCATATCAATGTTGTCTTTAGAATTGTGCGGTTTTACAGATCTGTGTGCTTTATTATTCTCTTAGGAAAGATGAGATAGATCTGGCAGTGATATTTATATTAACAATATCGTAGTAATTCCCATTGGCTGTAGATAAAAATAACAGATTCTACCCTCAGTGGGCACTTTCTTAACAGCCTCCTGTACCTAATAATGTGGCCACTGCGTGCATGTCCTGTACCTTCAGCTGTTGTTACCCATTGACCACGTTTGTTGACGTAGCAGACTTAGAGGTAACATGTTTTTATCCTCAGGTACTGGATGAATTGGTGAATTTGCCTGGGTTTTCTGTTAATACATAAATACAGGAGGTTGATTTGTATTCGCTGCTACTTAGATGAAGAAGAGGAGATTTTTATATATATCAGCCGGTCTTTAGATAAGTGAATTGAGCCTTTGCTGGGGACATTGAACATCACGCGGAGTCCAGACAAGAATTGGGGGAACATGTTTGCTGCTGTTAATGAATCAGATGAAGATAGATGAGGTTATTGTTATGAGGTGGTAATAGTGTGTCTTTGGAATTCTCCTCCTCAAAGGAAAAAGGAGCAGCTTTTTTTTTCCCCGATGTTGTTATTTCTGCAGAACACAGACTATTGACAGGCAAGTGAGTGACGCGTTCCAGACGGTCGCAGGGACGTGCCACTGAGATCACAGTCCTGCTGTGACCATAGAGAATGGGGGGACAGGATTGAGGGGGCGAATGTCCTGTTATTAATTCAACCTACCAGCAGCACACTCTGACAAAAAAGAGAGGCTGTGGATTTAATGCTTGGTGTTTTTCCATCCTTCTCTGACGAGGACCGGTAGATGTATTTGCAGAATAAGTGTGGTAACAGACAAATTCCCCAGCGGGAAATGATCATAATTTCAGAATATTGCTGCTGTGATGTGCTAGCTAGTTTCCAGTAAGTGTACAATAAACGAAGGAGAAGGGCGCCCTTATCTTGCTGTCGACTTTGACCAGTTGTTATCTCTGGGAGAGGGGTGCGCGTGGTTATCTCGGCACAGTTGCTCCCCAATCGGTCCATTACAGGTATGATCCAACTGCCGACATGCGTTAAAAATGACTCTTTACAAACAGACTGACCTCGAAGTCAGTTCCCGACAACTGGGGCACAGTTAAATCAGGAGAAAGAGAATGCCCAGTGTAATACACCAAAAATACCCCAAATGCATAATATTTCATCGGAGTGCATGGCTCCCTTCCTTCTGCTGTCTCTATGCTATAACACCCACAGCAATCTTTGCCCTGAGCAGTTCCTGAAATTTATAATCTGACAATAAACTGGTCCCAATGTGAACCATAAATCAAAGCGACAACACCAAACGAAGCAGACCAGGATGCGGGTTGTGATTCCTCTCTGGTGCGGATGAAAATGTCTAGAGATACATTGCCATCAGCACTGGCACATTAATTCTGTTTCAGATTACATGATAGAAAGACATATTCAAGAAAAAGGAATTGTTGTGTGTTCGAACACAAGCGTTATGGAACAGGGTGTGGTGTTACATGCTGAATAGGGTGAAGTTCAGGTTTATGAGCGTGTTATCAACTGAACATTGCTCAGGATGTGTTCAATTACTGTTGGGGACATAAAATTCAGATACTCGGATTCACTGAAAATGGGGTTCTAGCACCAGGTAAGAACAGAGGCTATACGGGGAAATGTTCTGTTGTTTTATTTCACTGACTTGTCCAGGCAGTATTCCTTCTGTTTCTACCTGTTCAGTATTGTCCTTAGGATTGCGTGGATCAATGAATATGTGTGTTTTATTTTGGTTGTGTATTTTTTTTTTTTTTTTTAGCAAAGACGCTGTATATCTGGCAGTGTTATTTAAGATAAAAATTCCTGTAATAAATCGCACTGGCAGTTGATAAAAGTATGGAATTCTACACTCATTAGCCGCTTTTTATGCAACTACTGTACCTAATGATGTGGCTCTGAGTGTATGTTCGGGGTTTACTGCGGCTGTACCCCGTCCAAATCCAATGTTCGGCGTTCAATGACGCTTTTCTGCACGCCGCTGTTGGAGCGCATGGTTATTTCAGTTCCTGCGGCCATCTTGTCAGATTTAATCAGTTTGGCCAGTCACACTGAGCTCTCTCACTAACGAGGCCTTAAGAGCTGCCGCTCACTGGATTCTCCTTAGGTTTGCTTCCACACCATTCTCTGTAAACCCAGGGATTTCTGCGTGAAAATTCAAGGAGTTGTTCGTCTTCCATCATACTCATCGCACCCCGTCTGGCAGCAGCAATCATTCCATGGTCAACGTCACTTGCATCACCTTGATTCCCTATTCGGATCTTCGGCCTGAACAACAAATAAACGCTATTGACATATCTGTATGTGTTGCAGCCACATGGTTAATAGATTCTCATTCATGAACTGCTGTACAGTTGTACCTAATAAAGAGGCCATCGAGTGCATTTCCCACTTAGACAACCACTCACCCATCTCGAATATAAACACGGACGAGATCTGGGCCTGATTATTGCCGATTTCTCTGTTTCCAATAACAGGTTGTCGCTTATATGCAACTGCGTTGTAAATAAAATGTTCCCGCACACAGAGCCTTTGTTGCAGCGCATATGGAATTGAACTCAGCTAGAAAAAAGTTTACGAAAACTGAAATGTTTTCTTTGTTCTGCTGTGTTTTATCATATCCTTCAATTAATAATTAATATCAAAACATATGACTTTTATTCAATTTCCATTCTAAATATTCATAAATGCATTTTACAAACACACACACACACACACACACACACACACACACACACACACACACACACACACACACACACACACACACCCTAAGGTGCCCCCAAATCTCTTGAACTACATCTTTAAGAACCCTGGGGCAAGGTAGCTCTCCCATTATAGGTAAGAGCAAAGGTGATTCCTGGGACAAATTTCGCAATTAAACTTTCAGCAGATTAGGCAGTCCTGGTTCCGATCCTGAGTCTTCTGGCGTTTCCACCGATCCAATCTGATGTACCGAGCTTCCAGCGCTTTAATTTCAATGTTATATTAAAAACATTGTTTTTATTTATTCATTTACAGTATGTGGGCGTCACCTGTTCGGACAACATTTATTAGCCATCCCTAGTTACCCTGGAGAAAGTGGCGGTGAGCTGCCTCGTCAGTCACAATAGACAGGACCTCCCGGTTTCCACCCACTTCAACTCTGCCTCTCATTCCCATCCAGGTATGTCCATACATGGCCTCCTTTACTGCCATGATGAGGCCAAATTCAGGTTGGAGGAGCAATAGCTCATCTACCGTCTGGGTAGCCTCCAGCCTGGTGGTATGAACATTGAAATCTCCAATTTCCGGTAATTCCCTCCCCCTCCCCCTTCCCCTTCCCCTATCCAAAGTCCCTCTCTGCCTCTCTCCCCTTTTAACTTTCTGCTTCTTTATCTCTACAGTTCTTTCATGCGTATCCCCTCGCTCTCCCCCCTTATCTTTCCTCTGATTGGTTTTCCACCTGGCGCCTCTAGCCCCTCCCCCTCCCCTATCTCTATTACTGGGCTTCGGCACGCTCTCCCCCACTGCCCCCCCCCCAACTCCTGATGAAGGGTCTCGGCCTGAAACGTTGGCTACTTTTTTCTCACGGATGCTGCCTGTCCTGCTGAGTTCTTCCAGCGTTGTGTGCGTATTTGATCCACAGCATCTGCAGTTGTATTTTTGTGTTCCAGAATACCTGTACTCCCTGAGGTGCAGATACGATCACGGTGCTGTTAGGAAGGGAATTCAATGATTTTGACCGATAATGAAGTGCCGGCGGTATGTTTCCCAGTCAGGATGTTGAGTGACTTGGAGGGGAGTTCCAAGTGCTGGTGTTATTACTTATATCTTGCTCCAAATGTGATGGTCAATTGTGTCGGCTAATATGTCATTTAACAAAATGTGTTCAGTGTTGCTGCTAAAGACGGTGTGATAGGTGACTCAAACTCAAGTTACCCAGTCCGATCTCTGTTCCAGTCATACAATCATCCGGTTGCCGTCCTGCCGCAGGATGATGTCGGGGTGTTAGTTTTTGAAGTCAGAATGGCCGAGACACTGCAGCATGTTAGTGGCAGCAATAATTTCAGGAAGAGTTGTCCATATTGCTGGGATGGGGACTTCGGGAATATGGAGCTATCAGAGACTGGGATTTGGCTCATGCATGAACTTCTACAGGTTGGGCTCGATATTCCTCCTTCCGCAATGAAGCAGAAGTCTCTGGTGGCTGGACATCGGTTGGGGCAAATTAATGACTGCACCACTCAGTATGAGACTTGGGGATGATGTGTAAGGATTTTGGGGTGGGTATGGGACAGATTCAGCTGTGTTCCTATGCGGTGGTGTCCTGTGATATCACAGTTTTCAACCCAAATAATGTGAACCCAGTGATCAGGCCTCTCAGGTTTATGATGTGTTGAACAAGTGCTGCATTTGTTCCGAGAGGTGTTTGTTTCCGAGATTTCCTTGCAGGCAATGATTGCTAATCTGAGGAGAGAATGAGTTCCCATTCCAACCCTCACAGAGAGAGAAACTCTGATAGTATGGGTCGATCCGTGTTTGCAAGAATAGGATTGGACACGGGGGTTCAGCGTTCAAACCGTGCTTGGAAATTCCCCCTCACCGTCACGTGTCTGTCAGGCAGTGGAAATCAGCAGAAACTAGAGATGCTGGAGATCTGAAAATGAAAATGCTTTAAGTCATTCTGACAAAAGTTCGTTATCCCAAATCGAGTAATATACAACTCTCCAATACCTGTTCATTACCGGCTGGACGATTTTTAGTAAATCCACTTTCATTTTTTTAGATTCACCCTGCAGTGGATTCAATCTCCTAGAAATAGAAAGTGCCCAAAATCTCGTTTTGTTCTCTTTTTTTTTAAGCAGTAGAACATTAAAGAAAACAGAACATTTTTCCGGAATGCATTCAGTACTGATCTAAGTTCAAAGTATATTTATTTAAAAAATGTATATCCTATATATAGCCTTGAGATTGGTCATTTTACAGGAAGCCACAAAACAAAGAAACTCATAGAAGCCATTAAAAAGGATGACTGTCAAACACCCAGTGTGTAGGGCACAAGTTGTGCATACAATAAAAATAAGCAAATTGCATTCCAAAGCGATGTTCACGAAAGTGTGCCAAGACGCCGGTCATCAGAGCAGCTGCTTCGGTTCACCGCTGAGATGCGTAAACCTTGCAGAGCAATGAGCTGAACCGGGCAGTCCTTCACCTCCCACACCAACATCAAGACTTTCAATTTGGCCGTGCGCTGAAATCGGCCAAACGCGGAGTCATTCCTTGCTCTAGAATGTTTCAAACCTACAGAATGCTGAGAACAACAACACACACAAAATGCTGGTGGAACACAGCAGGCCAGGCAGCATCTATAGGGAGAAGCGCTGTCGACGTTTCGGGCCGAGATCCTTCATCAGGACCCTGACCCTGACAAAGGGTCTCGGCCCGAAACGTCCACAGCGCTTCTCCCTATAGATGCTGCCTGGCCTGCTGTGTTCCACCGGCATTGTGTGTGTGTTGTTGTTTGAACTTACAGCATCTGCAGATTACCTCGAGAATGCTGAGAAGCCTAGATGCTGTAAACGTGAAGAGGGTGTTTCCATCTGTCCTAGAGAATGACAGAGAATAAATAAGCATTACTTTAAAACTGATTTTTTTTTTCCCTCAGCCAAAGCTTGGTTGATCCGTGGAATTTGTTATCATACATGTGGTGCAGGGTGTATTTGGGTACAGTTATGGCAAAGTTCGATACAGTCATGACAGCTAAGCAGCTTGAGTGTTATGGGAGGAAAGCAGAATGAAACAGAGCGTGTGGGCGGGGATCATCAACAGTTATTGAATGGTAGAGCAGATCAGATGTATCGAATGACCTCTATCCTATATCTTAGGTCCACATGATGACTCCTCTGTATCCCATATCAGCTTTTGTGACATGTGAGGGTTAATTACTGCTTTGGTGACTGAGATCATTATAGTCGTCTTCGACGTTTAAATTTCGGTGAGTCTATGTTTTCAGGGACATTGAGCAGAAATGTTTTGTTCTCCTTTGTATTGTTAACGTGCTTCATTATCTATCCGGTTAAATTTAGACCTGCGGTGAGATATTTATTGGAAGAACAACTCACAAATGGAAGTAGGCCACTACTGAAGACGATGTTATAACAACAACAACAAGTGACCCAGCCCGAGGTCTGAGAGCACCAACTGGAGTTAAAGCCTTCTGACTCAGAGATTCCAGTGATTCAGTCAGGAGTAAGTTTGGTGAGTCTCATTTACTCAAAAACTGGTCCTTTAGACGTCACAAATAAAGATAGTGAATATTTGGAATCAGACTGAATATGCCTAGAAGTGCCAGTTATGCCTCTGTCAGACCCAGCCGCTATCACTCCTGGTCTGGTGGTCTGTTGTTAGCAGCGTGGCTCTTCAAAGCCACTGAGAATCCTTCACAGTATTTGCACATTTCAAGGTCTTGCATCTTCTGAAGTAGCTTTCAGTCAGTTCTGATGAATCCTTGCTTGGCTGTGTTACGTCATAATGCCACAAATGCATCGTGCTGTTGCAATTGAAGAAACATAGAATTACTATGAACTGCAGCAGCATGTCATTGACTCCTCTGAGTGTTGCAAGCTGCATTGATTTACATACACTTACCTAATATCCCCAAATGGATGGTTATGTGCTGTATGGTTCTCTGTTCTCTGGTGAAAGAACAGAGAATTCATGTTATTTTGCATGTTTTAAATTCGGTGTTTCAATTGTTTCTGTCCTACTTAAAATTAACCTGTATTTGGAACATTCCCGTGTCAGGGATCAGGTAGAGAGATGATACTGGGCAGGGTGTAAGTAGATGTCATGACAGTGTGAACTGATCTTTATTAGGATTTGTTTTCTTACAGTCAGAATCAGGATAGAGACTGATCAGAGCTCATAGGACGGGAATTGTCCCGCAGCCCAAAGTAAGGACACATAACATGTTGTCCGGTGTTATGGTGTTTCATCCCATTGTCCCTGTATTTGCGATTGCAAACACAGATATTCAAATTTTACCAAAATACATTTTGAAAGTTTTGGAAATGAAACCAACGTAAAACTTGATTTATGAGTGGTAGGGGGGTAGGTAGTGTAATGGAGCACAGGGCCCTATGAGTAGAGGGCTGGTTTAAAGAGTTTTTCTCACCGGCCGTTATCAGTCTGGATATACAGTACAGGCGTGGCGACAACACGTGGAGTTGAGGCTGTGCTTGGAGTACCACTGCAGAGTTTGTTGCGCTGTTGCAGAAATGTTGTGATTAAAGTTTAGAGAAGATTTCCGATGATGTTGCCAAGACTAACGGCCCAAGAATGAAAAGTGACAATTGTGAGAGTCAGAGATAAGGTCAGTGCTAAGTCTTTTCCTGAGGGCAGGGGAGACCAGTACTAGGGAAATTGATTTTGTAAGTGAGGGGAAGTTTTAAAAGAGATATGAGCAGCAATGGTTTCATGCAGAGGTTGGTGATTATTTGCAGTGCGCTACGAAAGGAAGTGGATGAGGCAGGTACAATATTATCATTTATGGAACAGTTGTGATTGGTGGATGGAGTGAAGGGACCTGAAATGATATGGACCCATCACAGGTAATTGGGGCCATCTCAGTAGGCACTGTGATCAGCATGATTTCATCAGACTGAAAGGTTTATGTCCATGCTGTATTGCACTGTGATTCTATCAGTCGGAAGCACTTCTGGACAGACATACCGAATGGTATGGACGTTGATGTTAACGGGAAATGTTTGATCCCTAAGCCAACTACTGCTCTGATACAGGGGACCGATATACTCTCATTATTACAAATTCATACTCTCTATGACTCATTGTCTCCTTGTGTGGAATTCAGTGCATCACCAGTAAGTGGAGCTTTCCTGCACCGGGACCAAAGTTTAAACAAGAAGGCGACGTTCAACAATCATCAGTCACAATCAGAATGGACACAGGTATGATTACAATTAGTCATTATAATCGTTTTAATTAAACTGCTCCACATGGTGTACAATATTTCAAATGAAGAAATGTATGCAGGCGCACAGAAAATCAGACTTGGGCGAGGTAAAGTACCTGGTAAGTTCCTCTCTTTTTGTTCCTACTTGTTAGGGCATAGTGGTGTAGCCCGTATGGCTCCGGGGCAGTATGTGGGACACTGGAATTCTGGGAGAACTCCAGGTTCCCAGATTAATATACTGCACTAGTAGCAGCTCCTGGTTGAACATATTAAGGACAATGACCGTCGACCCATACTGGATAACGAGGACGTGACAGGAGCTGCGGCGAGGTAGTCACGCCTAGGTTGCAGGAGGCAGGTACTTATCAGCACTCGGTGGAGTTGTGGAAGTTAGTAATGTTTGTCAAATGATGCAGTACAATATTGACCGATTATAGCAGAGAAACGGCAGGTGGACTGTAATGTGGCAAAGTGCGAGGAGTTGCACATTGAGAAGCCAAATATAAGAGGAAGGTTCAAGACCGTAAGGCACAAGACCCTGAGGAGAATTGATATACTGTATCGAGGAATTTAGGGTACAAGTGCATATTTCCGTGAAAGAGGCAACACATGTAGATGGATCGTAAAATCGATCTTCGGTATTGGTGGAATGTTGAGCATATATTTGGGAAAGCCATAGTGTCACTGTAGGAAACTTTGATCAGGGCACAGTTGCGGTTTGTGTGCAGCTCTGGTTTACACATTACAGAATAATGTTGTGTCTCTGGATCTGGTGCAGAGCCGTGTTGTATGGATAACAGAGTATCGTGTGTAAGGGGAAAGGCTTGGGTTGCATTGGCACTCAGTCACTTAGTGTGAAAATTCCAAACCTAGAGGGCATGTACTCATGTGAGAGGGCGGATTGAACAAAGGAGGGTTACGATGTAGGCTTTCCACTGAGAGAGATCAGTGCCGGGAACGCGCTGCCAAGGAGGAGATTGTATTAGATACAATTGCAGCCTGTAAGAGACATTTAAATGGGCAAATGGACAGGCAGGAACTGGAGGTATATGGACCATGAGCATGTAGATAGGATTGTTTCACCTTGACATCATGGTTGACACAGACATGGTGTCACGAAGGGTCTGTTCCTGTGCTGTACTGTTCCATGTTCTATGCCTGCTTACAGATCTGAATTCCGCTATCTCCACCTTCCTGTCACATTGTGACGATCACCAACTGTTCCGGTTGACGAGATTCTACATGGAGCGGCTGGAGCAGGCGATTGAGGAGGGTGTGGAGGGTCTCGGCCTGATGTTAACAGGCGAGGATCACTTTACTGGGCAGGAGTATCACGTAAGTGGAAGGGACACAGACTGAGTGTAGATCCTTCTAAAGCATTCACAGAATTAAAAAAAAACAAATGTAAAGAAACAGGTATGTGTGGGTCAACAAAACCGCTGTTCTCTCTTGCTGAGAGTTTATTCAGCAGAGACAAGCTCTGGCAGGATTCTCTCCAGTTGTGTGAATACATTAATTATTAGTGTTACGATACAGTCAGACATTGACTACCGACTTTAGTGATAGTACATGTTATGGGTACTACCAATGGACAGTGAATAACTTTATTATTACTCTGTTCATCTTTCTACCTTGTTTCCAATGTTTGACCTCACTGGCCATTGAACAGAGTTGTCATGAAGCTTCTGGGGTCCCACAATTCATATTATCTGTTTTGTCTTTCTCCACGCATTTCTGTGGTCTCCCTTCACCCGTCATGGAACCCCTCTGCATCACATGAACAGACAACACTTGCTTATTGTCTTTCCTTTGAACTACTGATGCTCTTTAATATGATCGAGTATCTCATTATGCCTCAGGGTTAAGGTACTGTCTGTTGTACGTGACTGTTCTATTTGGAGTTTCTAATGACTGCAGCAGATAATGTTAACACTGAGAGTTTCAACATTAGTGTTATTGAAAATATTCCAACTGGGAGACACTTTTCCAGTGGTCTTCGTGCTCCTGGTCACACTCATCTGTTGCCAACGAGACTGAATTGTAGCAAGGAAACACAAATACTCTATGAGGCAGCTGACAGACTCACTCCAAATTTCCTTCTAAGCATTGCTACTGGTTGACTTTGGCCTCTCATGCATGCACAATAGTCGTGGAATTGCTGTCTGCTCCTCACCGCCAGTTCCCAGCTGTAGGCCGACACTGGACCGTCATGGAGCCTGGCAGTGAAGTGTAATCCTGCTGTGCTTCACCAGCAATTACCCAGGGAAAATCAACAGTGATCCTGTCATAGTTTGACCTAGCCATAGTCATCAAATTCTACAGTGCAGTATCAGGCTCTTCTGCCCATCTAGTGTTCACCGACCTATTATCTGCTTAGTCCCATTGATCTGCACCTTGACTAGAGACGTCCATAACTCCCCCATTGAATGAACTCATCCAAATTGATCTTAAGTGTTCAAATCGAATGTACATTGACTAATTCCAAAAGCAGCACATTCCACACTCTCAGCAAACTCTGAGTGAACAAGTTCCCCTCATATTAAACACAAAGTACACTGCAGATGCAGTCAGGACTCGGCCCAAAATGTTGACTGCTCATTTCAATGGATGCTGCCCGACCTGCTGAGTTCATCCAGCTAGTTTGTACGTGTTGATTCCTCCTCATATTGCCTTTCACAGTTTAAGAATAAGGGGCCACAGTTTAAGAATAAGGGGTAGGCCATTTAGAACTGAGATGCGGAAAAACGTTTTCACCCAGAGAGTGGTGGGTATGTGGAATGCTCTGTCCCAGAAGGCAGTGGAGGCCAAGTCTCTGGATGCATTCGAGAGAGAGTTAGATAGAGCTCTTATAGATAGTGAGGTCAATGGATATGGGGAGAGGGCAGGAACGGGATACTGATTGTGTATGATCAGCCATGATCACAGTGAATGGCAGTGCAGACTAGAAAGGCCGAATGGCCTACTCCTGCACCTGCTGTCTATTGTCTATTGTTCACCAGTCATCATTACCCCATGAATTCTAATTCCAGTCGTACCAAGCCTCAGTAGTAAATGCCTTTTCACACTAACTCTCTCTATACCTTTTATAAACTTGTAAAGCTCTATCACATCTCTCTTGGTCCTCCTACACTCTATGGAATAATGTCCTAACCTATTTACACTTTCTCTATGTCTCAGGTCCTCAAGTCCTCGCAACAATCTGTATTTTTTTCTGTACTCGTTCAATCTTATTGATATCCTTCCCAGAGGTAGGTGCACACATTGCTTCAAATTAGCCTCTGCAACATCAATTTCGACACAATATCCCAACTTCTGTATTCAATATTTTGACATATGAAGGCCCATGTCCTAAAAACTTTACAACGCCATCTACCTTCGACAACAATTTCAAGAAATTTCAGATCTGTATTCCCTGATAATTTAGCTTAATCGCACTGCTCAATGTCCTACCACTCAATGTCTTGGTGGCATCGTGGTTTGTCCTCAAAAAGTGCAACATTTCACACGTGTCTTCATCAATTCTATCTCCCAATCTCCATTCCACCGTTTTCTAGCTGTTCCATGTCCCGTTGCAAGCTCTGATAACCTTCTTCGCTGTCACTACCTTGGTGTCATCCACAGATTTGCTGACCCAGTTTACCACATTATCATCCGGACCATTGATGTATATGACAGACAACATCAGACCCAGTACAGATCACTGCCGCTCACCACTAGTCATAGACTTCCAGTCAGAGAAGCAAACCTCTACTGCCACTCTTAGCTTCCCACGCGAATCCAATATCTAAACTAAATTACTACCATGTCATGACTGCCAAGCAAATTAATCTTATTCACCAAACTTTCATGAGGGATCTTCTCAAACGCCTTGCTGAAATCCATGTGGATATCATTCACTGACTTGTTTTCATTATTTGCTTGGTACCTTCCCTGAGAAGCTATAAGATTGGTTAGACGGGATCTACAGGGCACAAATAAGTGTTGACTATCCCTAATTAATCCTTGACCATCCAAATACTCCTATTCGGTCCCTTAGAATACCTGCCAAATAACTTTACCACCACTGGTGCAGGCTCACCAGCCCATAATTCCCTGGCTTATTCTTACAGCCTTATTCAAAGAGCAGAACCCTCCAGTACGTCTGCATCTGACTTTTTAAATACCTTTAAAAACTTTTAATTACCTTTGCTGGAGCACCTGCAATCTCTGAACTATCCTCAAACGAGGTACGAAGGAAAATCCTATGGATTTATCCACCCTAATCTGCTTCAGAACAGCAAATGCATCCTTTATAATCGGTATGGAGTCCATGATTTCATTGCTGCTTTGCTTCATTCTAAAGAATCTGTATATCTCCTGATTAAATATTAATTAAAAAAAAATCAATTTAAACCCCCCCCACCATTTTCAGCTTCATGCATAAAGTCCTACTCTGAACTTCAAGAGGACCAATATTGTCCATTGATATACTTTTGTTCTAAATATATTCGATGAAGTGTTAGGGGTTCTCTTTTCCCTTGACCGCCAGAGCAAACGCATGCCGTATTTCAGCCCTCCCGATTTCCTCCTTTACTAATTCTTGCATTTCCTGTAGTCATCGAGTACCTCATTTGATCCTTTGAGTCTGAACTTGCTATGTGCTGAGTGTCTGAATATCTATCAAAACCTAAGGTTCCCTAAATATCTTACCCTTGCCTTTTATTCTGTGATGAACATTCGAACTCTGTGCTTGTGGTCATTTATGCATTCGAACTCTGTACTCTCAAATTCTCAGTTTTGGAGGCCTCACACTTAGCAAGCACATCTGTACCAGCAAACAACCTGTCCAATCCACTTTCTGATTGGTATCCTTTCTGATACCATTAAAATTGGCCTTTCTCCAATTTAGAATATTAACCTGAGGACAAGACCTATCCCTTTCCATAAAAGATCTGTAAACTAATGGCATTGTGATCACCAGATCTAACTGTACTTGGAAACAACTGGTCCCAATCCACTTTCGTCAGATCATTTCTGATACCATTAAAATTGGCCTTTCTTCAATTTAGATTCTTAACCCGAAGACCAGACCTAGCTTGTTCCATAATGATGTTTAAACTAATGGTAATAGATCCAAAGTGTTTACCTGCACACGTCTGTCACCTGCCCTGTCTTGTTCCCTAATAGAATTCCAGTATGCACTGTCTATAGTTATGACCTCAATATATTAATTACAAAAACTTCCTTGAACTTATTTGACCAGCACTGTCGCATCCAGCCCTTTACAATCTGGGTGTCCCAGTCGATAAATGGGAAGTTAAAATTATCTATCATCATAACCTTCTTTTTCTTGCAACTGTTTGTGATCTCTCTACAAATATGATCCTCTAAATCCATTGACTATTGGGTGCGCTATAATATAATCCCAACCATTTATTGATCAGTTTCACCCATGCAGTCTCAGTAGACGAGACCTCCAGCAATGCAGGGACATTTTTCCGGACCAGTTATGCCACCTCTCCTTCGTTAATTCCTCCTGCTCGATTGAATCAATTCTAACACAACGGAACACTGGAATGCTGAACGGCCAGTCCTGCACCTCTTCCTACCAAATCACATCAATGGTTACTATGCTGTAATTCAATGTGCTGACCGATGCTCTAGGCTCATCGGCCTTTCCAACAATAATCCTTGCATTGAAATGATACGCAACTCAGAACATTAGCTTCAGAATGTTTAGTGTCCTGACTCTGTATGTCCACTTAACAACGTATTTCCCACACAGTCACTCCATTATCGACTCTGGTTCTTCATCCTCCTGAAACTCTAGTTTAACACGTCCCCCATCCCTGCGCCGCGCTAACAGCCCTTTCCACAAGGGTATCAGTACCCCACCAGTTTGGGTACAAAACGATCACGAGTCTCCAGGTCCCATCTTCCTTGGAAGAGAGCTCAATCATCCCAACATCTGAGGCCCTCCGTAATGCACCATCTCATCAGCCACAAATTAGACTGTATTATCGTCCAATTTCAGCCCTCACTCGCACATAGTATGGGTAGCAATCCTGAGAACATAGCACTAGAGTACCCGTCCTTGTAACTTAGCCCGAACCCCATGAAATCACTTTGCAGGAACTCATCACAATTCCTACTCTTGTCATTGGTACCGACGTGAACCACGACCTCTGGCAGCTCAACCTGTCCCTAAGAAAGTTTCAGACTCAATGCAAGATATCCCTGACCTTGGAAACACACCATCCAGACATCTTGTTCTCATAAATCAAATCACTTGTCTGTTCTCCTAACCATTGAATTCCCCCTGTCAGTACAGCTCACCTCTTCTCACCCTTTCTGAGCCACAAAGTCAAACTCAGAGCCCGAGGCATAATCGCCGTGGTTTTCCTCTGCTAGGCCATACCCCGAAACAGAAAGCTGTATATCTGTTACAGAGGAGTTCCCTGCAGTGGCTTCCTATCCCCTTTCCCCCTCCTGATGGTCACCCAATTAGCTGTGTCCTGCGCCTTTTGTATAGTTCCCTTCCTGTAAAGTCTGTCAGTCAACATCTCAGCCACCTGAATGATGCTGGTTTCACCCAGGTCCAGCTCCAGTTCCTGAGCACAGTCTGTGAGAAGCTGTCGCTGTATGCAGTTCCTTAAGGTGCAGTTATCAGGGATACTGGAGGTCTCCCTATCATGACACACAGTATAGGAAGAGCATTCATCTACCCTGCCTGGCATTCCCACTGTTCTAACTGTGAAAAAGTGGAAAAAATATCACCCAAAATCTACCTAATGCCTCCGCTCTCCTAACTGAACCCTCTCTGACACAAAGCCTCAACTCCCCAGTCTATCTCTGGCTCACTCACACTATGTCTGCTCAACCTAAACCATGCCAAGTGGATAATTACCTTGCCATTCGTGGTGCAGAAAGTACCGACTGACCCCGTTCGCTTCTTTTAAAATCTTTCCCCCGCTATGAACTCTTCAATGGCTCTCAGTGATTTGTGCTGAGATGGGTCAGTTCAGGGTAGATTTGAACCCATCCCTCTGCTCCTCAATATATTCGCCATTGTTCATTACAGAGCGTGACTGAGCTCGCAGAGAAGGGAAACCGAGCGGATGCATCCAAACAACTCCTGGATCTGGTGATGGAGAAGGGCTCCGGGGCCCGGAAGGTGATGTGGGAATCCTTTGTGAAACTACATCACCATTTACCGAAGCTGAGCAGAATATTGAATGAAATACGGGAGCGAGGTACGGTGAACAATACACTGTGTGTTACAGATGTAAATGCTGATGAATTTACAGTATTACATGGAACAGACTTCATGCAGGTTAATCTGTTTGAACAGGTGACGGCCAGTTCACCTACATGGACACTGAGCGGGGTTTATCTGAAGTTCCCAAGCATCTGAAAGGTAAGTGATGGAACGGAAATCTGAAAGTCTGTATTTCACACTGAGAGTCTGAATACGTGTCTGTAGAGGCCTGTTCAGAGACTGTCAGAGTCTGGGAGACAGGTTTTTGTTGTTATTTCACACTGAGAGTCTGAATACGTCTCTTTAGAGGCCTGTTCAGAGACTGTCAGAGTCTGGGAGACAGGTTTTTGTTGCTATTTCACTCTGAGAGTCTGAATACGTCTCTTTAGAGGCCTGTTTAGAGACTGTCAGAGTCTGGGAGACAGGTTTTTGTTGTTATTTCACACTGAGAGTCTGAATACGTCTCTTTAGAGGCCTGTTTAGAGACTGTCAGAGTCTGGGAGACAGGTTTTTGTTGTTATTTCACACTGAGAGTCTGAATACGTGTCTTTAGAGGTCTGTTTAGAGACTGTCAGAGTCTGGGAGACAGGTTTTTGTTGTTATTTCACACTGAGAGTCTGAATACGTCTCTTTAGAGGTCTGTTTAGAGACTGTCAGAGTCTGGGAGACAGGTTTTTGTTGTTATTTCACACAGAGTCTGAATACGTCTCTTTCGAGGCCTGTTTAGAGACTGTCAGAGTCTGGGAGACAGGTTTTTGTTGTTATTTCACTCTGAGAGTCTGAATACGTCTCTTTCGAGGCCTGTTTAGAGACTGTCAGAGTCTGGGAGACAGGTTTTGTTGTTATTTCACTCTGAGAGTCTGAATACGTCTCTTTAGAGGTCTGTTTAGAGACTGTCAGAGTCTGGGAGACAGGTTTTTGTTGTTATTTCACACTGAGAGTCTGAATACGTGTCTTTAGAGGTCTGTTTAGAGACTGTCAGAGTCTGGGAGACAGGTTTTTGTTGTTATTTCACACTGAGAGTCTGAATACGTGTCTTTAGAGGTCTGTTTAGAGACTGTCAGAGTCTGGGAGACAGGTTTTTGTTGTTATTTCACACTGACAGTCTGAATACGTCTCTTTAGAAGCCTGTTTAGAGACTGTCAGAGTCTGGGAGACAGGTTTTTGTTGCTGTGGTTGGAGGAGAGGAAGCAATTTGCATTTGTCACAACACCTTTTCTGTGGGGCCGAATATCTGGAGATTTGACAAAACTGAAGCCAAACCATTCCAATTAGAACATCCAACTCCAGCAAGGGAAATCTCACACCTCTGATCCAAAGTGGAGCCGAGATTTGTTGTTATTCCTCCATACGAACATGACATGGGAGCAGAATTAGGCCATTCAGCCCATCAGTCTGCTCCCGCATTCCCCTATCCACTCAACTCCCTACACCTGCCTTTTCACATTATCCTTTGATGCCCTGACCTGTCAGGAGCTTCTGCCTTAAATATACCCATGGACTTGGCCTCCACTGCAGTCTGTGACAGAGCCTTCCCGAGATTCTTTACTCTCTGGCTCAAAAAATCCTCCTCCCCTGTTCTAAATTTTGAGGCTGTGGCCCCTAGTTCTGGATACAACCACCATGGGATCTTTCCACATCCACCCTATCTGATCCTTTCAACATTCTGCAGGTTTAAAAGTGATTCCCTTGCATTCCTTAAAATTCCTGTGAGTATAGGCCCAAAGTTGCCAAAACACACCTCATATGTGAACCCCTTCATTCCTGGAATCATCCTCTTGAATCTCCTCAGGACGCTCTCTAATGACAACACATCTTTTCAGAGGTACGGGGTGCAAAGCAGTTGACAATACTCCTGTAGTGCAGCTTGACTACAGTCTTGTAAAGGCTCAGCATTTATATTATATTCTCTTTTTTTCCGCCTTTACCACAGACCAGACCTTTAAATTAATCTTCTGGGAGTTTTGCTCGAGGCTCCGAAGTCCCTCTACACTTCTGATGCTTGTACCTTCTGCCCATTTAGATAATAGTCTGCTCCTTTCGCCAAAATGCATTATCATACATTTCCAACACTGTATTCCATCTGCCACCTTTTTGCCCATTATTCCAATTAGTCTCAGTCCTGTTGCAATCACATTACCCAACCCTACACCTATCTTTGTATCATCCGCAAAATGTGCCGCAAATACATTCATTCCATCATCTAAATCACTGACAAGAAATCTGAAAGTCAGCGGTCCCAATACTGATCCCTGCGGAACACCACCGGACACTGGCAGCCAACCAGAAAAGGCCCCTTTTATTCCCACTCGCTGTCTGCTGCCTGTCAGCAATTCCGCTCCACATACCAGTATCTTTCCTGTGACGCCATAGATTTTTATCTGGTTAAGCAGACTCATGCGCGGCAGCTTATCAAATGCCTTCTGAAAATCCAAGTAAATGGCATCCACTGACTCCTTTGTCCACCCTGCTTCTTACTTCCATGATGAATTCCAACAGAAACCATGCTAACTTATATTGTCATTAGTCTCCAAGTACCTCGAAACCTCAAACTTAATAAGAGACTCCAACTCTTTCCCAGTCGCTGAGGTTTGGCTAACTGGCCTATAATTTTCCTTCTTTTGCCTTCCTCCCTTCTTAAAGACTAGAGTGACAATAGCAATCTTCCAGTCCTCCGGGACCATGCCCGAATCAAGTGATTCTTCAAAGATCATAACCAATCCAGTTGTCATCCCTTCAGCAACCTCTCTCAGATCTCTGGGATGCAGTCCATCTGGCCCAGGTGACTTTGCACCTTAAGAGCTTTCAGTATGCCGAGATGTTTTTCTTTTGTAATAGCAATGGCACTCACTGCTACTGCCTGTCACTCGCAGACTGCTAGCATCTGGAACAGTGAAGATATATGTAGAGTGCACATTCTCCAGTGTTCCAGCATGGACTCTCACCTCTCTTTTAATCTTTATATAACTGAAAAAAAAGTTTATTATCCTGCTTTATATTATTGGCTTTTCTGCCCTCATATTTCATCTTTTCCCTACTTATAGCTTTTTTAGTTGACTATTGTTATCTTGTATGGCCTTTCCTCAGCTTTTATGCAATCCTTAACTTCCATTGTCACCCATGGTTGCCTACACGTGCCACTTTAGAACTTCCTCCGTGGGCCGTATCCATCCTGCAACTTGAGGCCTATTCCCAGAAGCTTCAGCCATCTCCGCTAGTATCCTTCTCCAATCTACCTGGGAAAGTTTCTCTCTCCTGCCTCTGTAATTCGCTTTATTCCATTGCGATACTGATACTGTAAATTATGCTTCTCCTTCTCAATCTGTATTATGAATTCACTCATATTATGATCACTACCTCTTAATGGTTCTTTTACATTAAGCTCACTCATAAGATCAGGGCTATTACACAACACCCAATCAAAGACAGCCTTTCACTGAGTCGTCTCAAGCACAAGCTGCTCTGAAACGCATTAAATAAATTCCCTCGCTTGCAATCTGATTCCTGACGTTTGTTTGATTTTCTTATTCCCCGTGCACATTGAAGTCCTTCATTACAACTGCGTCATTGGCTTTAACACATGCCTTTTCCAACTCCCTTTGCAATCTCAACCCCACACATTCGCTATTTTCAGGCCAATATAGGATCCCCATAAAGCTTTTTTTTAACTCTTACAGTTTCCTACCTCCACCCACAAAGCTTCAACATTCTCTAACCCTATGTCACCTCTTTCTGCAGATGTGATTCCACCTCGAACCAGCACAGCCACATCACCAACGCCTATGCCTTCCTGCCTGTCCTTTCGATAAGATGTAAATCTTCTAACGTTAAGCTCCCAGCTATGGTCTTCTTTCAGCCACGACTCAGTGATGCCCACGACATCATACCGACCAATCTCTAATTGCACCAAAAGTTCGTCCACCTTATTCTGAATGTTGCGTGCATTTAAATATAATGCGTTTAGTCCTGCATCTCCACCCTTTTGAATGTTGTCGATGTGGTTCAATTTAACAGTTTGCTCCGTCTGTATTTGAACCCAGTCATTGGCTTGTCCACCCTAACATTCATGTTAAACCCGTCATCTACTTGTAAAGCTGCTGGTTCATCCACAGCTTTATCATCCTAGTTCCAGTCCCCCTACCATTTCAGGTTAAAACACCTAACAGCCCCAGTAAATCTGCCTGTAAGAATATTGATCCTTATCGGATTAACGTGCAACCCGTGCCTTTTGTACAGGTCCTACCTACCCCGGAAGTGGTCCCAATTATCCAGAAACCTGAATTCCTGCCCCCTGCTCCAAATGCTCCGCCACACATTTCTCTGCCACCTCATTCTATTCCTATTGCCACTGTCGGGTGGTACAGGCAGCAATCCTGAGATCACTACTTTGGAGGTCCTGCTCCTCAGCTTTTTTCCTAACTCCCTGTGTTCTGTTTTCCAGACCTCCTCCCTTTTCTCTTCCGATGTCGTTGTTACCAATGTTTGTTATGACTTCTGACTGCTCAACCTCCCTTCTCAGGATATTGTGGACGCGTCCAGAAACATTTCGGAAAATGGCACCTGAGAGGCAAAGTACCATCGGTGTCCACAGAATCGCCTACCTGCCCTCCTGACTTTAGAGTTCCCTATTACCACTGCCATCCTCTTCAGATTCCTGCTCTTCCGCACATCATCGGGGAATTGCCTGAGTTCATGTACCGGCTCCTTAGAGAATAAGAGACTGTAGACCAGTGCGGGGTGTGTCACATCGTGACTGGCTCAGCCTGGAAAAGGAAACAGAAATTTTGTTCCTTTTCTTTGGCTCAGTACTGACAGCTTAGGAGTGTCAAGAGAACGGGGTCCATTGAGAGAAAAGTATAAGTGAGTAGAGCAAAGATGTTCTAAGTCAGTAGAACAAGTAAATCCCCCCACCCCCACCGTCACCTCTGCAGGGTTGCACAGTTCAGCAGAAGCTGAGCAGTGAAAGCAGTGAAACCACCCGCTCCACACAACACTCTCCTCTCCAGAATCACGTGTGCACTTGGTGCTCGCTGGAACACCGGGGGATCTGCAAACTACCAACAGAGGGGAGAGTGGAGCCTTTAACAGCGAATCTGAATCAGATCAGAAATGTTTCTGGGCCGTCGTTCATTTTCAGACACACTAATCTCTGATCACCCGATTACACCCAAACAGTGTCTTTAACGAGTATTTTTATTATTAAAGAAAATATGTTGTGAGCTCCATGTTCATCAGATCAGGAATTGACAACCTATTTCTGTCCGTCCTAAGATGTTCGAAGGAAACACAAGGAGACTCTGCGGACACAAACTGAAAAACTGAGAGTGAACACGATCCTGATGAGTGAGAAGGTGAAGGTTTTCCAGCTGGTTGATCGATACGCTGAGCTCACGGTCATTTCTACTGTTCGAGATCGGACACTGGTGGAACATGAGCTGCTGGCAAGAGGCAGAGACCACGAGCAGTGGAGAGAAAAAGATCTCCGTGGTAAGCTGGAAAAAATCCGGACTGATCAGTTATTCAAGAAGAGCTTTGTTCAAAAATTGAAAAGATCTATCTTTAGAAACAAATCCGGGATGTCCGCAGCAGTGGCCGGAGTCCCAGGGATCGGGAAATCAACAATGGTACAAAAGATTGTTTATGACTGGGCCACGGGGAAAATATACCAAAAGTTCCAGTTTGTCTTCAGTTTCAAATTCCGGGATTTAAATGCCATTAACTGCAGAATAAACCTGAAAGAACTGATTCTGCATCAATATCCCTACTTTGGGAATATCCTGAGAGAGGTCTGGAAACACACAGAGGGACTGCTGTTCATATTTGACGGATTGGATGAATTCAAGGACAAAATCAACTTTGTTGATGGTCGGAGAGACACAGAATCACAGTACACAGATCCTGAATTCAAGTGCAACGTGTCTGACATTGTGTACAGTTTAATCCAGGGCAAGCTGCTCCCAGGGTGTTCAGTGCTGGTGACCACCCGTCCCACTGCGTTACATTTATTGGAAAAGGCAGACATCAGTATCTGGGCTGAAATCCTGGGATTTGTTGGCGAGGAACGGAAGGAATATTTCATCAGATATTTTGAAGATCAGACGGTGGCAGAAGCTGTTTTCAAACACGTGAAGGAGAACGAGATCCTGTACACCATGAGCTACAACCCATCCTACTGCTGGATCCTCGCTCTGGCACTGGGCCCCTTCTTCACACAAAGAGTCAGGGACCCGCAGCGAGTTCCCAAGACTATCTCCCAACTGTACTCCTACTATATTTACAACATCCTGAAAAACCACGGCCGTGAGATTGAGAACCCCCGTGATGTGTTACTCAGGGTTGGTCAGATGGCCTTCAAAGGAGTGTCCGAGAGGAAGATTGTGTTTACAGATGGAGATTTGATCAAGTACGATCTGCAGCCTTCCCAGTTCCTATCCGGGTTCCTGATGGAGCTTTTGGAGAGAGAGGATTCTGCCCGGTGCGTGGTGTACACATTCCCACACCTCACCATCCAAGAGTTTGTAGCTGCAGTCGCACAATTCCTGAATCCACATCCCGAGGATATCCTGAAATTCCTTACAGAAGTCCACAGCACGACAGATGGGCGATTTGAGGTATTTCTCCGTTTTGTTGCTGGTCTCTCCTCCCCAATGACAGTTCGGGGCCTGGAGGAGTTTCTGGGTCCATTTCCTCATCAAACAACCTGCCGGGTGATTGACTGGGTGAAGGAGGAGGTTAAACGCCAGAGTGGAAACACAGAGAGTGAAGCTGGTAAAAGGAGCCGCCTGAACACATTGCACTACGTTTTTGAGTCTCAGAATCGTGGGCTGGCTCAGGCCGCACTGGGATCTGTGGAAACACTTTCATTCCGTGGAATGACACTGACCCCGATTGACTGCGCGGTCCTGTCTCATGTCATCGGACTCTGTGATACAATAAAAATCCTCGACCTGGGGAATTGCCACATTCAGTGTGAAGGAATACAGCGGCTGGGACCCGGGCTGCACAAGTGCCAGGAGTTGAGGTAACGATTTATCTCTCTCTCTGAACTGTGAAACTGAGTTGTTTCAATGTAAAGGGATTTGGGTAAATTTGTAGTAAATCAGATTGTGAAGAATTGTGACAAGTGCCCACGGGGATCGGTCAGTAATTCCCCGAGAATGGGAGGGTTCTGTGGTTGCTTGTGAAGGGATGTTGGAGACTTCATCAGATCAGAGATCAACGGCCATTGGTTTAATGGTAGTAAATCACAGGAATGGCTGTGTATCTCTCTGCCTGCGACACGTCCATGGACAATGTTCCTTCTCACTGTTACTGACACCCAGACCGACACTGACTGCAGCAGGTGGGTCAGAGATTCACACCCCCTTCCCGGTGAGAGACAAGAGACCGTCAGCAGACTGCCCCAGTGAGAAGGAAAGAAATACCATTGTGAGATTGTCCTCCCACTGCCATTCCCCGTGTGTGACTTTGCTCACTTCCAGATACACAAAGAGCGAGGGCGCATCTCCTCTGGGTCTCTGTTCAGACCCAACGCACATGTACAAAAAAATTCTGCGTCCTCTCGTCTTGTAGGATTATCGTTTACCCTTGGAATCCTTCTGTGGGACCTCTCATCACAAACCCCCTTCCATTCTTTGGAATCTCGCCCCTATCCCCATTCCTCCTGTGGGTTCTCTATTACTCTTTCCTCATCCTCCTGTGGGACGTCTTTTCCACACAACCCCCCCCCCTTTCCTGTGAGATCTCTCTTCCCCATCGCCCTTCCTCCTGTGCGATTTCTCTTCCCATCCCCTTCCTCCTTTGGGATCCCTCTTCCCCATCCCCATCCCCCTTTTTCCTGTGGGAACTCTCCTGCCCATAGAATCATAAAATCATAGAACACCACAGCACAGAAAACAAGCCATTCTGTCCTTCTAGTCTGTACCAAAACCTTATTCCGCTAGTCCCATTGACCTGCACCTAGTCCATAACCCTCCAGTCCTCTCCCATCCATGTATCTATCCAATTTATTCTTAAAGCTTAACAGTGAGTCCATATTTTCCACATCAGATGGCAGCTCGTTCCACACTCTCACCACCCTCTGAGTGAAGAAGTTCCTCCTAATGCTCCCCCTAAACCTTTCCCCTTTCACGCTGAAGCCATGTCTTCTCATATTTATCTCTCCTAATCTATGTGGAAAGAGCCTATTCGCATTTACCCTGTCTGTACCCTCATAATATTGTAAACCTCTATCAAATC
This sequence comes from Hypanus sabinus, assembly GCF_030144855.1. Taxonomy (NCBI): domain Eukaryota; kingdom Metazoa; phylum Chordata; class Chondrichthyes; order Myliobatiformes; family Dasyatidae; genus Hypanus; species Hypanus sabinus. The sequence goes on along the minus strand of NW_026781476.1, from coordinate 1,586,772 downwards.
TCCCCTCATTCTTCTATGCTCCAAGGAATAAAGTCCTAACCTGTTCAATCCTTCCTTGTAACTCAACTCCTGAAGACCCAGCAACATCCTAGTAAACCTTCTCTGCACTTTTTCAAACCTACTGTTATCTTTCCTATAGTTCAGTGAGCAGAACTGCACACAATACTCCAAATTTGGCCTCACCAATGTCTTATAAAACATCACCATAATATTCCAACTCCTATATTCAGTACTTTGATTTAAGAATGCCAGGATGCCAAAAGCCTTCTTTACAACCCTGTCTACCTGTGACGCCACTTTCGGGGTATTATGCATCTGAACTCCCAGATCCCTTTGTTCCTCCCCACTCTTCAGTGCCCTACCCTTTATCGTGTACGTCGTACCTTGATTTGTCCTCCAAAATGGAACACCTCACACTTGTCTGCATTAAATTCCATCTGCCATTTTCTGGCCCATTCTTCCAGTTGGTCCAGATCCCTCTGCAAGCTTTGAAAGCCTTCCTCGCTGTCCACAACGCCTCTATCATAGTGTCATCCACAAACCTGCTGATCCAATTTATCACATTATCATCTAGATCATTGATATAGACAACAAACAAGAATGGTCCCAGCACGGATCCCGGAGACGCACCACTAGTCACAGGACTCCAGTCTGAGAAGCAATCATCCACTACCACTCTCTGTCTTCTCCCACACAGCCAATTCAAATCCAGTTTACAATCTCTCCATGTATACTAGTGTCTGGAAATTTAGAACTAACCTCTTATGTGGGACCTTGTCAACGGCCTTACAAAAGTCCTAGTAGACAACATCCACAACCTTTCCTTCATATGCATTCTTGGTAACCTCCTCGAAAACTACTACAGGATTCATTAAACACGATCTACCACATACAAAGCCATGCTGACTATCTCTAATCAGCCCTTGGCTGTCCAGATCCTTGTATATCCAAATCTCTCAGAACAACTTCTGATAATTTACCTACTACTGATGTCAGGCTCAATGGCCTGTAATTACCTGGTGTACTTTTGGAGCCTTTTTCAAACAACGGAACAACATGAGCTACCCTCCAATCCTCCGGCACCGCACGCGTGGATGATGACATTTTAAATATTTCTGCCAGGGCCCCTGCAATTTCTACACTAGTCTCTCTCAAGATCGGAGAAAATATCATGTAAGGCTCGGAGATTTATCTACCTTTATTCGCTGTAAGGCAGCAAGCCGCTCCTCCTCTTTAATCTCTATATGTTCCATGTCACTACTGTGTGTTTGCCTTAATTCCATATCCGCTATGCCAGTTTCCTGAGTAAACACTGACGCAAAAAAACTGTTTAGGATCTTTCCCAGCTCGTGAGGCTCCACACACAGACGACCACTCTGATCTTCTAGGGGACCAATTTTGTCCTTTACTATCCTTTTACTCTCAATATACTTGTAGAAACCCTTCGGGTTTACCTTCGGGTTTACCTTCGGGTTTATCTGCCAAAGCAACCTCATGTCTTCTTTTTGCCTTCCTGATTTCCTTCCTTAGTATTTGCTTACATTTTCTATACTCTTCAAGTACCTCATTTGTTCCTTGTTTCCTATAGCTGCTAAACACCTACTTAAGCAGATCGCCAATATCCCTTGAAAACCAAGGTTCCCTCTGCCTGTTAACTTTGCCTTTAATCCTGGCAGGAACATGCAAACTCTGCACTCTCAAAATTTCACCCTTGAAGGCGTTCCACTTACTGAACACATCGTTGCCAGAAAACAACTTATCCCAATCTACTCTTCCCAGATCCTCTCTCATTTCCACAAAATTGGCCCTTCTCCAATTCAGAACCTTAACTGGTGGACCAATCCTATCCTTATCCATAATTATCTTGAAACTAATGACATTATGGTCACTGGACCCAAAGTGTTCACCTACACATACTTCTGTCACCTGACCTGTCTGGTTCCCTAACAGGAGATCAGGTACTGCACGCTCTCTCGTTGGTACCTCAATATATTGATTTAGAAAACATTCCTGAACACATTTGACAAACTCCACGCCTTCTAAACCTTTCTCAGAGTGGGATTCCCCGTCAATATGTGGAAAGTTAAAAACCACTACGATTACAACTTTCTGTTTCTTACATTGGTCTGCTACCTCTACAGATTTGCTCCTCCAATTCTCTCTGACTATTGGGCGGTCTATAATACAACCCTATTAGTGTGGTCACACCTTTCCCGTTCCTCAGCTCCACCCATATGGCCTCTTCTCGACGAACCCTCCGGGCTGTCCCGTCTACGCGCAGCTGTGATATTCTCCCTGACTGGTAATGCCACTCCTCCCCCTTTCATCCCTCCCCCTATCACGTCTGAAACAATGGAAACCCGGAACATGAAACTGCCAGTCCTGCACCTCCTGCAAACCAGGTCTTACTAATAGCAATAATATCAAAATCATCATGTGCCAATCCACGCCCTAAACTCATCTGCCTTACCGACAATACTCCTTGCATTGAAATAGATGCACCTGAGAACATTTCTATCACGTACAAAACTTTGATTTCTGTCTATACAAGCAGTCCTCGTATGACACTTATCATCCTCCAGCTCACTATCTGCTCTCACACTCTGGTTCCCCTCCCCAGGCAATCTAGTTTAAAACTCCCGGAGCAGAACTTGCTAACTTACTGGCAACGATATTAGTCCCCTCCAGTTCAGGTTCAAACTGTCCAATTCGAACGGGTCCCAGCTCCACTCGAAGAAAGCCCAATTGTCCAGAAACATGAACCCATCCCTCATGCACCATCCCCTCAGCCACGTATTTAGCTACATTATCTTCCTATTTCTAGCCTCACTAGCACGTGGCACAGGTAGCAATGCACCTGTGAGATCTCGCTTTCTCAACCCCCTTTCAAGCTCTGGGCTCTCTGTTCCCACTCCCCCTTCCTTCCAACTGTTGGATCTCTCCTCAGCAAACACCTTCCTCCTGTGGGATCTCTCATCCCCATCCCCCTTCCTTCTGTGGGATCTCCCTTCCCCATTCCTTCCTGCTGTGGGATCGTCCATCCCCATCCCACTTCCTGCCGTGGGATCTCTCTTCTCCATACCCCTTCCTCCTATGGGCTCCCTGTTCCCCATACACCTTCCTCCTGTGGGATCTCTCATCAGCAGCTCCCTTTCTCCTGATGAATCGCTCTTCCCCATCCCCATTCCTACAGTGGAATCTCTCTTCTCCAACCCCCATGCTCCTGTGGGATCTCTCTTCCTCATCCCCTTTCACCCTCTGGGGCCTCCGTTCCCATCCCACTTCAATCTGTTGGATCTCTCTTCCCCATCCCCCTTCCTCCTGTGGGATTTAAACTCCCCACCCCTTTCTTCCTGTGGGATCTCTTTTTCCTATCCCATTTCCTACAGTGGGATCTCTCCTCCCCATCCCCCTTCTCCTGTGGGATCTCTCCTCCCCATCCCCCTTCCTCCTGGGGGATCTGTCTTCCCCATCCCCCTTCCTCCGGTGCGATCTCTCTCGTGCATCCCCCTTCCTCCTATGGGCTCTCTCTTCCCCGTCCCCCTTTCTCTTGTGGCATCTCTCTTCCCCATTCCCCTTCCTACTGTCGGATCTCTCTTCACCATCTCCCTTCCTCCTGTGGGAACTCTTCCCCATCCCCCTTCCTCCTATGGGATCTCTCTTCCCCATCCCTTTAGCTGGAGTGGGTCTATTTCAAAATTTCCCATTGACATTTCTGCTTTTCGAACATTTTTCTCTCCATCGGGGAATGGGACAGAATATGTGGAGTTCACAGGGTCATACCGACAGACGATATTACTGACATTCGGCGAATACCCTGGAGCTGGGCAGTGAGGGACATTGACTGTGATGTGAACTCCGATCGGTGATTTACTGAAGATTTTAATGTTTCCTGAAATATCCGAGTGAGAGAAATCCCCTCAGACTCACGGTTTGAATCACTTTGTTCATCAATCTGTCTGTTTGCGTTTAGACTTGGGCGGAATGAACTGGGAGATTCAGGAGTGAAAATGGTGTCTGCAGCTCTGAGGAACCCGGAGTGTAAAATACAGAAACTGGGGTAAGTACCAGACTGTGGGAGATTGTGTTTACAGTCACTGGATGTCTGACACTGAATATTAACGTGATCAGTAGAAACAAAGAAAACATAGAAAACATACAGCACAATGCAGGCCCTTCAGTCCACAAAGCTGTGCTGAACATGTTTCTATCTTGGAATTTCCCATAGCCGTCCATACTTCTAAGCTCCATGTAGCCATCCTGGAGTTAAAAGATCCTATCGTTTCAGCCTCCACCACCGCCGCCATCAGCCCATTCCACGCACTCACCACTCTCTGTGTAAAAAAACTTACCCCTGACATCTCCTCTGTACCTACTTCCAAGCACCTTAAAACTATGCCCTCTCGTGCTAGCCATTTCATCCCTGGGGAAAAGCCTCTGACTATCCACATGATCAATGCCTCTCATTATCTTGTACACCTCTATCAAATCACCTCTCATCGTCTGTCACGCCAAGAGAAAAGGCCGAGTTCACTCAACCTGTTCTCATAAGGCATGCTCCCCAATCCAGGCAAAATCCTTGTAAAACTCTTCTGCAAACTTTCTATCGCTTCCATGTCCTTCCTATAGTGAGTTGATCAGAACTGAGCACAGTACTCCAAGTGGGGTCTGACCAGGATCCTATATAGTTGCAACATATAACTATATAACCATAACAGCAAGGAAACAGGCCATGTTGGCCCTTGTCGTCCATGCCGAACACTTACGCTCACCTAGTCCCACCGACCTGCACTCAGCCTATAACCCTCCATTCCTTTCCTGTCTATATATCTATGCAAATTTACTTTATATGACAATACCGAACCTGCCTCTACCACTTCTACTGGAAGCTCATTCCATACAGCTCCCACTCTCTGAGTAAAGAAATTCCCCCTCGTGTTACCCTTAAATTTTTGCCTCCTAACTCTCAAATCATGTCCTCTTATTTGAATCTCCCCTATTCTCAATGGAAAAAGCCTATCCACGTCAACTCGATCTATCCCCCTCATAACCTCTCAACTCTTAAACATTACCTCTCGACTCTTAAACTCAATCCCACGACTGATGAAGGCCAATGCACCGTACGCCCTCTTAACTATAGAGTCAACCTGCATAGCAGCTTTGAGTGTCCTACGTACTCGGACCCCAAGATCCCTCTGATCCTCCACACTGCCAAGACTTACCATTAATACTATATTCTGCCATCATATTTGACCTACCAAAGTGAACCACTTCACACTTATTTGGGTTGAACTCCATCTGCCACTTCGCAGACCAGTTTTGCATCCTATCAAAGTCCCATTGTATCCTCTGACAGCCCTCTACACCCCCAACCTTTGTGTCATCATCAAATTTACTAACCCATCCCTCCACTTCCTCATCCAGGTCATTTATAAAAATCACAAAGACTTGGGGTCCCAGAACAGATCCCTGAGGCTCTCCACTGGTCACCGGCCTCCATGCAGTAAATGACCTGTTTACAACCGCTCTTTGTCTTCTGTGGGAAAGCCAGTTCAGGATCCACAAAGCAATGTCCCCTTGGATCCCATGCCTCCTTACTTTCTGAATAAGTCTTGTATGTACCTTATCAAATGCCTTGCTGAAATCAATACACACTGCATCTTCTTCCTTCCTTCATCAATGTGTTTAGTCAAATCCTCAACAAAATCATTCAGACTCGCAAGGCACAACCTGCCTTTGACAAAGCCATGCTGACTATTCCTATTCATATTTTACCTCTCCAGATGTTCATAAATCCTACCTCTCAGGATCTTCTCCATTAACTTACCACCACTGAAGTAAAACTCACTAGCCTATAATTTCCTGGGCTATCCCTACCCCCTTTCTTGAATAAGTGAACAAAATTCGCAACCCTCCAACCCTTCGGAACCTCTCATGCCCTCATTGATGATGCAAAGATCATCGCCAGAGGCTCAGCTTTCAACAGTAGCCTGGTGTACACCTCCAAGTCGGGGTGACTTATCCTACTTGATGCTTTGCAAAAGCTCCACGACATATTTCTTATTGTCTACATTCTCAAGCTTTTCAGTCCACTGCAATTCATCCCTACAATCGCCAAGATCCTTTTCCGTCATGAATACTGAAGCAAATGGTTCATTAAATACCTCTGCTATTTCCTCCGGTTCAATATGCTCTTTTCCATTGTCACACTTGATTCGTCCTATCCTCTCACATCTTATCCTTTTGCTCTTCACGTACTTGCAGAATGCTTTGGGGTTTTCCTTAATCCTGTCCGCCAAGGCCTTCTCATGGCCCCTTCTGGCTCTCCTGATTTCATTCTTAAGCTCCTTCCTGCTCGCCTTATAATCTTCCAGATTCATATCTTTACCTAGTTTTTTGAACCTTTAGTAAGCTCTTCTTTTCTTCTTGACAGATTTACAACAACCTTTGTGCACCACGGATCTTGTCCCCTACCGTCCTTTCCATGTCTCATTGGAGTGTACCTTCTCAGAACCCCATGCAAATATCCCTTGGACATTTTCTACATTTCTTCGGTACATTTCCCTGACAACATTTTTTTCCAATTTATGCTTACAAGTTCCAACCTGATAGCCCCATAGTTCCCCTTACTCCAATTAAAGGTTTCCCTAACTTACCTGATCCTATCCCTCTCTAATGCAATGGTAAAAGAGACAGAATTGTGATCACTATCTCCAAAATGCTCTCCCACTGAGAGACCTGACACCTGACCAGGTTCATTTCCCAATACCAGATCAAGTACAGCCTCCCCTCCTGTAGGTTTATCTACATATTGCGTCAATAAACCTTCCTGAACAGACCAAATAAACTCCACCCCATCGAAACCCTTCACTCTAGGGAGATGCCAATCAATATTTGGGAAATTAAAATCTCACACCTCAACAACCCTGTTATTAAAATTCCTTTCCAGAATCTGTCTCCCTATCTGATCCTCGATGTCCCTGTTACTGTTGGGTGGTCCATACAAAACACCCAGTAGAGTTATTGACCCCTTCCTGTACCTAACTTCCACCCACAGGGATGTAGTAGACAAACCTTCCATAACTTCATCCTTTTCTGCAGCCATGACACTATCTCTGATCAACAGTGCCACGCCCCCACCTCTTTAGCCTCCCTCCCTGTCCTTTCTGAAACAATTAAAGCCTGGCACTTGAAGTAACCATTCCTGCCCCTGCACCATCCAAGACTCTGTAATGACCACAACATCATAGCTCCGAGAGCTGATCCACGCTCTAAGCTCATCCGTTTTATTCATCATACTCCTTGCATTAAAATAGACACATCTCAAACCATCAGACTGAGTGCCTCCCTACTCTATCACCTGCGTATCCTCCCTTTCACACTGTCTCCAAATTCTCTCTATTTGTGAGCCAACCTCCCTCTCCTCCGTCACGTCAATTTGGTTCCCTCCCCCCAGCAATTCTAGTTTAAACTCTCCCCATTAGCCTTAGCAAACCTTGCTGTCAGGATATTGGTCCCCCTGGGATTCAAGTGCAATCCGTCATTTTTGTACAGGTCACCCCTGCTCCAAAAGAGGTCCCAATGATCCAGAAATCTGAATCCCTGCCTCCTGCTCCAATCCCACAGTCACGCGTTTATCCTCCACCTCATCCTAATCTTATTCTCACTGTCACGTGGGACAAACAGTAATCCCGAGATTACTACCTTTCAGGTCCCGCTACTCAACTTCCTTCCGAACTCCCTGTCGTCTACTTTCAGGACATCTTCCTTTTTCCTACCTATGTCATTGTTACCAATATGTACCATGACCTCTGGCTGTTCTCCCTCCCACTGCATTATATCTTGGACGTGATCAGGAAATCCTGGACCCTGGCACCTGGGAGGCAAACTATCATCCGTCTCTTTCCTGCGTCCACAGAATCACCTTCCTGACCCCCTGGCTATAGTCCCCCACCACGACTGTCTTCCTCTTCCTTTCCCTGCCCTTCGGAATCACAGGGACAGACCCTGTGCCAGAGGCACTGACACTGTTGCTCCCCAACCCCGTAGGCCAGCCCTCTCCGGCAGTATTCGAACAGGATTACTTATTGTCAAGGGGTACAGCCACAGGAAACTAGTACCTGTTTCTTGCCCTTCCCTCTCCTGACTGTGACCCACTTCTTCAGTCTTCCGTTGCCCCGGTGTGCCCACCTGCCTGTAACTCCTCTCTATCACCTCCTCACTCTCCCTGACCAGACGAAGGTCATCGAGCTGCACCTCCAGTTCCCTAACTCGGTCCCTAAGAAGCTGCAGCTCGACACACCGGGCGCAGATGTTGCCGTCCAGGAGGCTGGGAGTCTCCAGGATCTCCCACATCTGACAGCGAGCACAGTAAACCAGCCTCACACACATACTCTCTGTCTGTATTGTAAACAGATAACCTACCTCGCCTCGACCCTTTATCGCCGAAGCCCCGTTGAGCCAAAGCCTTCCTACTCTGTCTCCCGCTCCTCTGACGCTCGCTCTGTAAATCTGTCTTCTTTTTAAACTCTTCTCGCTGTTCTCACTGGCCGACTTGCGCAGTCGTGCTGAAGAAAAAAAATCAGTAAATTGTGTTACTGATAAACACTGGTGATTTGTCCCGTCCCCTGCCGCTCTGTGTCCTTCACCCTCTCTCTCTCTCATCCCCAGGCTGAACAATGTCCGTCTCACAGATTCTGGTGCCGAGGATCTCGCCTCCGCTCTCAGTGCAAACCCATCACTGACGGAGCTGAACCTGAACAATAACAATCTGGGAGATTCAGGAGTGAATCTGGTGTCTGCGGCTCTGAGGAAGTCAGAGTGTCAGATACAGAAACTGGAGTAAGTACCAGACTGTGGGAGATTGTGTTTCCAGTCACTGGGTGTCTGACACTGAACATTAATGTGACCAGTAATTGTGTTACTGATAAACATTGGGGATTTGTACCGTTTCCTGTCTCTCTGTGTCCTTCACCCTCACTCTCTCACATCTCCAGGCTGAGGAATGTCGGTCTCACAGATTCTGGTGCCGAGGATCTCGTCTACGCTCTCTGTACTATCCCATCACTGACGGAGTTGGACCTGAGTGAAAATAAACTGGGGGATTCAGGAGTGAAAATGGTGTCTGCGGCTCTGAGGAACACGGAGTATAAAATACAGAAACTGGGGTAAGTACCAGACTGTGGGAGATTGTGTTTCCAGTCACTGGGTGTCTGACACTGAACATTAATGTGATCAGTAATTGTGTTACTGTTAAACACTGGGGATTTGTACCGTCTCCTGTCTCTCTGTGTCCTTCACCCTCACTCTCGCTCATCTCCAGGCTGAACCAGGTCGGTCTCACAGATTCTGGTGCCGAGGATCTCGTCTCCGCTCTCAGTACAAACCCATCACTGACGGGGCTGAACCTGGAATCAAACTCTCTGACAGACCGATCTGTCCCCGGTCTCCGCCACCTCATACTGACCCTCCCGAATCTGGAGCGGATCCGGTGAGTGTTTGTGTTAATGTTCAATGTGATAAAATATCAGCGGATCCGCGGGTTTTCTGGTGATATTTGTCTGTGAGTGTTGTTGAAAAATTAACCCCGGACCCCTGTTTCTGACACTGTTGTGTAATCTGTTTATTTCATCATTATTCTCTCATCTGTTTCAGTCTGTTCTGGAATCCGTTCAGTGAGACCGGGGAGGAGGAACTGAAACCTCTGCAGGGAGTCAGACCCGGACTGACAGTGGATCTGTGAACATCTGAATGTGGGGAATCGGTTCAGTGCGACCGGGATGGAGGAACTGAGATCTCTGCAGGAACCCAGACCCGGACTGACAGTGTGGACCGTGTGAACATCTGAATGTGGGGAATCCGTTCAGTGAGACCGGAGAGAAGGAACTGGGATCTCTGCGGGAAGTCAGACCCGGACTGACAGTGATCCTGTGAACATCTGAATGTGTGAACATCCCCGCCCGCGGGATGAGGACATTTTGGCCGATTCCCCGCCCTCCCCGTTATCTCCCACCCTTACCTTTAATGGCCGCGCGCCTGGTTCAACTCCCAACGTCTTTAACAGAACCGGCTCAGGCCTCGCGCTGTGTGTCGCTCAGAACGGTCCCGCCGTGACGTATTTCTGCCTGTTGTCCGACGGGGCAGCTTCCGCCGGATGTGCGTGTTCGAGACTCCCGCGTGAGACCCCGGAAAATTACCCAGACAGGAAGAGCCCGGGTTCCAGGGCTCAGTCTGGGACACAGCTGTCCCGGGGTGGGATTATCCCGGGAGAGAATCCTTTTGCTCCCTTTGCTGAGGACGGTGCATTCGGCTGTCTGGCCGATATACTGATGTTAAATGGACAAATCCCTCGGCAGTGACCCTGGATCTGCAGCGATCCGGACACGGCCCTGAAGTGTGATTTATAATCATTGCTTCCCCAATGCAGAGTGACGGTGAGAAACGGGACTGATTATTCAACCAGTCACCCGTTGTCGCGGTCAGTTAATTGTGTGTGACTGTGAGTGAGCAGGAAGTAGCTTATTTATTCACACACGTCAGCAGCTTCACACATTGTTTAATTTACATTTGTCATGATGAAATCAATAAACGCTGTAACTTCCTGTCCTGGTGCCGGACTCGAGTTTTATTTGAGGTTTCTGTTGCCCCCCGCACCCTATGCACTGCAACAGTGGGTCGGAGCTCCTCACACTGACACAGTAGCGTCTCAGCTCCAGGCTGAGGGAGGTCGGACTGGCAGAGTCTGGGCGCCCAGGATCTCACCTCCAACAAAGCCCCTTCCTGGCTAACTGATCCCCGCAGACAGATAAATTGATGATAATATCACACGTTAGACCACTGAGGTCCCGAGTACGAAACTGATCGGACGTGGAATACCGGCTTTACCCACGGAGTGAAGCTCCCTCCACACCATTCCATCACACACACCCGGGTTCAGACACAGAGTGAATCTCCCTCCACATCGTTCCATCACACACACCCGGGTTCAGACAGAGTGAATCTCCCTCCACACCGTTCCATCACACACACCCGGGTTCAGACACAGAGTGAATCTCCCTCCACATTCTCCCTTCTCACATTCCCAGGGTCAGACACAGAGTGAATCTCCCTCCACACCGTTCCATCACACACACCCGGGTTCAGACACAGAGTGAATCTCCCTCCACACCGTTCCAACACACACACCCGCGTTCAGACACAGAGTGAATTTCCCTCCTCACCGTCCCATCACACAATCCCTGGGTCAGACACAGAGTGAATCTCCCTCCGCACCGTCCCATCACACACTCCCGGGGTCAGACACAGAGTGAATCTCCCTCCACACCGTCCCAGCACACGCTTGCAATGCAAAACGCACCTTTAACAATGACCTTTAACGGCCGCGCGCCGGGGCAGATTCCCAACGTTTTAACGGAACCGGCTCGGGCCTCACGCTGTGTGCGTCCGCTCGGAGCGGTCCCGCAGTGACGTGTTTCCGCCTGCTGTCCGGCGGGTGAACTTCCGCCGGAAGTGCATGATCGAGACTCCCCCACGTGGCGCCCCGGGAGAATGACCCGTCTGCACCATACCATCACTCAATTAATCCCACCCTGCAAAATCTCATTTCAGGGAAGCAGGCACCATCAATTTGCGGGAGACTCCCGGAACTCCCGGGCGGGGTGGGATGTCTGCAGTAGAGTAGCTCCTTAGCGGCCAGCCAGCTAGTTTAAATAGCGTTAGCTGTGCTAATGAACGAATGACACCCGTTAAACTCACCTCAACAGTGATTTAATCTCCCACGGCAATAGAAAAGTCACTGTTGTAGACAGTGCAGCGAGCAACACTGTCATTATTCCTGACCCCTATTAGGCAGAGGAACACTTCAGTGTAGTCTGGGGTGAAGTACGTTTATAGTTTAATTTTTGGAACACTCTGCCATGGCGCGCGCGCGCCCTCGCTCTCTCTCTCTCTCTCTCTCTCTCTCTCTCTCTCTCTCTCTCTCTCTCTCTCTCTCTCTCTCTCTCTCTCTCTCTCTCTCTCACTCTCTCTCTCTCTCTCTCTCTCTCTCTCTCTCTCTCTCTCTCTCTCTTTCTGTCTCTCCCTCTCTCTCCCTCTCTCTCCCTCTCTCTCTCTCTCTCTCTCTCTCTCTCTCTCTCTCTCTCTCTCTCTCTCTCTTTCTGTCTCTCCCTCTCTCTCCCCCTCTCTCTCTCTCTCTCTCTCTCTCTCTCTCTCTCTCTCTCCCCTCTCTCTCCCTCCCGCTCTCTCTGTGTTTCTCAGTTTCTCTCTCTCGCCTCTTTCTCGCTGTCTCTCTCCTTCTCCCTCTCTCTCTCACTCGCTCTCTCTCTCCCCTCGCTCTCTCTCTCTTTCTCTCGCTGTCTCTCGCCTTCTCTCTCCCTCTCGCTGTCGCTCTCTCTCTCTCGCTCGCTCGTTCTCAAAAAAAAAAAAATCGATTTCCGGGATATTGTATACAATTTGCTGGCGTCAGTGATCCGCTGTCAATATGCGGGAGACTCCGGGAACTTCCGGGAGAGGTGGGATGTCCGACGCTTCACTTGAAATGGCCGCTGGGGAGGGAGTGACGGCTTTGGTAGAAGTGAGCACAAGAGAGGGAGGGACGCGCTGATTTAAAATGGGCGAATCCTTGGTTAATGTGGCCGCCGGGGATGGAGTGAGACATTGACTTACAATGGCCACTGTCAAACACAGAATCTATGGCGAAGGAACATGCGGTGCCCATGGATACAATCCCGGGATCGAGTGTGTGTTATTGATTGTAATAACCGTATTTTAATTTGTGTTTTATATAGTCCTGGCATTGTGTATATGTTTAATTCTAATAATGTTGTTATTGAATAAACTAAAGTATATATCTCAGATATTCACACATACATATATACATGTGTATTTTGGGGAGGAGGATGAGGGGTTTGGGAGGAAGAGGAGTGACGGGACGAGGAGTGGACTGATGAGACAGTGAGTGTGGCGAAGTCACTGACTCAATAGGGGAGGGAAAGAGGAGGGACGAAAGTTCCTGTCACAAACTGGCCGCCGACATGGAGAAGATAAGGATGGGGTGTGGTGGAGTGAAACGACAGGAAAGGAATGGGAGTGCTGGGACGGGGAGGGAGGGGAGTGATGGGACTGGAGGGAGGAAAGTGATGGGGCGTATAGGGAGGGGAAGTAGTGGGATGGAAGGGAGAGGATGTAACGGGACGGGAGGGAGTGGTCTGAGTGGCCAGGGTGGGGAGGAACAAGATGGCTGAGTAGGGGAGTGACTAACTGGGTAGCAGAGAGAGAAAAGAGGGCGATGAGAAGAGGCGAAGATTGGCATCGCAAAATGGCAGCCAACCAGCATAAGATGAAGAACATCGAGGTGGTGGGGATAGGAGAGCGAGGGGAGTTTGCGAGTGATGGGATGGGAAGGAGGGTGATAAGATGGTGAGTGTGAGGGAGTGGGAAGGAGGGTCAGACACTGTCACAAAATGGTTGTCGGCAGAAGGTTAAATGGAGAGTTAGGAGAGCGAGGAGGGAGGGAAAGGAGAGGAGGGTTGAGGAGTTGAGATTGAATGAACAGGGAGGGAAGTGAGTGGAAGTTGAGGAAAAGGGTGTGCCCGTTTCTATGATGCTGGGAGAGGGGATGTCAATGGGAGCCATCACAAAATGGCCGCCAGCATGTTGAGATGGGCCACGATAGAGCAAAGGGACAGGGAGAGGAGTGTTTCAGGAGTGACGGGATGGGGAGGGTGGGAGAGGGCGACTCGAAACAAGGCTGCTGGAACTGGGGGGTTCCCAATGGGAGGAATGTGACTAGCACCGTTACCCTCCTCCCCCCTCCGTCTCCAAAATCCCACCTTGATTTTTCTTTCGGGCCGAGCCTCAGGTCGCTCGGCCAGAATCCTTCAGACTGTCCCGTGGAGTAGGGGGACGTGTCGTCACTGGGGCCAGTCAAAGGCAGGAGTGGGCGCCGGCTTGCCGGAGGGAGCGGGAGTGATGGTACGGGCAGGGAGCGGAAGTAATGGGATGGGAGTGGAGAGGATGTAATAGGACGGGAGGGACTGGGGAGGAACAGGGTGGGGAGTGTGAGCGAGTGACTTTTTCAATAGTGGATGATGAATGGGTGGTGACATTTCCTTCGCAAATAAGATGAGCTTCAACAAAGGGGGTCGTGTTCGGGGGAAAAGGGGAGGAGGGTCGAGACGCGGTCAGGGCTGAAGGGACGGAGAGTTGAGTGTCTTAATGGAGGGAGAGGGGAACAACACTCAACGACGGAGGGAAGGGATTGCTTGTGGGAGCGTAATTTCCCATCAGAAAATGTTCACCACCCAGGATGTGGTGGATGGCGGGACAAGGGGCAAGGGGTCAGAGAGGGGAGGGTGTCAGGAGTGACGGGGAGAGTAGAGGAGTGACTGACTGGGTAACAGAGAAAGAAAGAGGGCGATGAGGAGAGGCGAAGATTAGTATCACAAAATGGCAGCCAAACAGCATACGATGCAGAGCATCGAGGTGGTGGGGGGAGGAGAGCGAGGGGATGGAGGGTGGGGCTTGCGAGTGATGGGATGGGAAGGAGTGTGACAAGATGGTGAGTGTGCGGGAGTGACACCGTGGTGGGGGAAGTAGGAGGGTCTCACACTGTCACAAAATGGCTGTCGGCAGGTTAAATGGAGAGCTGGGAGAGCGGGCACCAAGGGGAATGAGAGGAGGGGTGAAGAGTTGAGATTGAATAAACAGGGAGGGAAGTGAGTGGAACTTGAGGAAAAGGGTGTGCCCCATTCTGTGATGCGGGGAGAGCGTTTGGCAATGGTAACCATCACAACATGTCCGCCATCCAGGGTGAGATAGGCCATGATAGAGGGGAAAGCGAGGGTGCAGAGCGCGGAGTGTTTCAGGAGTGACGGGAGCCGAGGATGGGAGACGGTTACTCGTAACAGGGGAGCTGGAACTAGGGGCTTCCCACGGGGAGGAATGTGACTAGCACCGTTACCAATCTAAAATTCCGCCTTGATTTTTCTTTCGGGCCGAGCCTCAGGTCGCTCGCCCCAAATCCTTCAGGCTGTCCCGTGGGGTAGGAGGACGGGTCGTCACTGGGGCCCGTCAAATGCAGGAGTGGGCGCCGGGTTGCCGGAGAAGATGGAGGCGAGTCTGGCGGTGCGGGCTGGTTGGCGTGGATCACCACCACTTTCTGCAGGGTTGGGGAGAGGGAGTGGTCAGATTGAGAAGGGGAGGGGAAGGAAAAGGTGACAAGATGATTCCACACTCTCAGCCTCTCTCTCCCTCAGTCACATCTCTCCCTCTGTGTCCCCTCTCCTCTCTCCATCTCTTCCCCCACCCCTCTCTCCCCAACTGTTTTTTTATTTTTCTGCTCCATCTCTCTGAGCTGTCTGGTCCATGAGCAATAACAGGAACGATTCTCTAATCCCCTATAAAGTATGAAATTATAAGTATTATCTTGGATAAATACTCTCGTGGAAAATATAGTTTGAACAATCGTTGTCAGACGAAAAATACAGATGTTGGCAATAAATTATTCCTTTTTTGGGTAGTAGGCAATCACATGTGTGGTACTGCACAGAATGGAACCCGTCTATCACGATATAGACTGTATCGGTCATGTCGATTAAGTCGTGACCGGGCGTGTATTTTCTCTGTCGTTCCCGGCAGAAGAATTATGAGGGCGGATTTCATTTTTACTGGCGTTCCTGGCGATGTGGGGAATTATGAGAACAGAATACATAAATATACTTTCTGGCATTCCAGGCGATGTAAAATTGGGCGATGTGGAGGATTATGAGGATGCCGGGATGATCCAGTGGCATTTAGTGAATCTCGATGTGTGCGAATATTCATGGTAATTAAATAAATAACGTGGATAAAAGTAATGTATCAGGAAAATTAAAAGCGAAGTGCTACCAAAATAGCGATTTGCATAACATATAGGAAACTTCTCGTGTCCCAATTCTCAGGTCGCCTGGAACACTGTTCACTGTTCACGTGTAAGCAGGGCAACCAGTCAGATTCAGAGATGGTCAGTTGATATTTTCAGCAAGTAACTTCTATCCCTCTGTCAGAGTCATGTTTTCCTACTCCAGCTTCGTCTCGACATTATGAGACAAAAATTGTTCTTTCGCGTGCAGCCTGTGCTCCTTGCTTAAGAAATACCGACTCGCAATAGAGGAATGTTCACCATCTTGGCCTCTGACGTGGCTGTACTGTGACGGGGATTGGATCACGTGGACTGGACGCTCCGTCACGAAGCTGCTTCTTTCAAACTATGACCTATGCATTCATTCACACTGATCAAGAAGAATGATTTGCAAATGTTGCAGATAATCTCCATCTGAATTTACATGGTCGGCACAACATTGTGGGCCGAAGGGCCTGTAATGCGCTGATTTCTATGATTCTATGATTTGATAGTTTGGGCGCTGGGAATATGTATCCTGTATTGTGCAGTCGAGGCCGAGGAGGCAAAATATCAGAAGAATGAATACACTGTTCACGACGGATATCAGATGAAATTCTTTAACGCTCGTGATTGGTGAATCATTGGAACCCAACAGCAGTGAATCTGAGATTAACCGTAACTCAACCTTACGCTTGATGGATAGTGGAGGACGATTATGTTGGTGTATTGTGAATCATATATTTTAAGTCATTCCGTTCTCTTTCTACAGTGAATTTAGTGGCGATTGTCATCCTGTCCCGGGGAAAGTGCGGCCTCTCCTTCTTCACCACGTGGTACCTGGTGGCCATGGCAGCGGCGGATCTACTGGTCATTATCACTGAGGTCGTTTTGTATCAACTCAATTATCGTTATTTTCCCGTTTGTTTCCTGAAAGTCACCTCTGTGTGCACTGTTCTCCGTGTCCTGTCCCGCATTGCCGTGAACTGTTCCGTCTAATTCACCGTCACTTTCACCTTCGATCGGTTTGTTGGCATTTGCTGTCAGAAACTGAAAACAAAGTACTGCACGGGGAGAACGGCGGCCGTGGTTCTAGCGCCATCTAGCGTTCCGTTCTGTCTGAAAAACGGCCCACTCTGCTTCACTTACAGAGAGATCATTTATTCCATGGAGCATGTGGAGATCTTCCAACAACCAGGCATTCATTCATTCATTCATTCATTCATTCTTTCTTTCTTTCTTTCTTTCTTTCTTTCTTTCTTTCTTTCTTTCTTTCTTTCTTTCTTTCTTTCTTTCTTTCTTTCTTTCTTTCTTTCTTTCTTTCTTTCTTTCTTTCTTTCTTTCTTTCTTTCTTTCTTTCTTTCTTTCTTTCTTTCTTTCTTTCTTTCTTTCTTTCTTTCTTTCTTTCTTTCTTTCTTTCTTTCTTTCTTTCTTTCTTTCTTTCTTTCTTTCTTTCTTTCTTTCTTTCTTTCTTTCTTTCTTTCTTTCTTTCTTTCTTTCTTTTTTCTATAGGGCAGTTAGGGGGAGGTGTTAAGGGGAGGGGGTAAGGGTGATATACATTGTTTTTTCATACTTTGTAATCATTTAAAAATGCAATAAAAAAGTTTATAAAAAAAAACAAAAAAAAAAAAAACAATGTACCATGGTTCTGTTAACCGAAGCCAAGTTACTTCACTGAACCGGCGTGGGTGGCGTATGACTGGTTTGAGATCGTTTTGACTCCGTTTCTCCCATTCGGCCTAATTCTGCTGCTCAACGCTCTGACAGTCAGGCACATTTTAGTGGCCAGTCGGGTCCGTAGGGGGCTGAGGGGTCAGAGCAAGGGGGGAAACAGCAGTGACCCGGAGATGGGGAGCAGGCAGAGGGTCTGTGGTTTTGCTCTTCACCCTCTCCTGCAGCTTCATCCTCCTGTGACTGACGAATGTTGCAGAATTTATCAACCATCACATCACCGGGATAGGAACACAGGGGAATGACTCGGAAATTATTTCCGCCTATGCCGGATATTTGCTGAGGAATTTCAGCTGCTGCACGAGCACATTCATTTACGCCGCCACTCAGTCCAGATTCCGAGAGCAGGTGCAAAGCGCGGTGAAATATCGGTTATTTTCAGTACTCCGGTTCATTAACAGAGCGAACCCCTAACGAAGCACAAACCTGCTCACAGTCAGCCCCGCTGTTCCCGACTTCTACCCTCTCTTCCCTAAGGTGACGTAGCTGGCTGAATATCGACGGACCGTACAGCTACGGTGTCCATACAGTCAGCGTTGTCACTCTCCATCGATCGCACGTCTGGGAACGTGACGCTGTATATCCATCTCCCATCGGTGACGGGATTCTCATTCCGCAGGTCAATGTTTCGGGTGTGTGACATCATCCTGCAATCTCCGGGAATAGTGATGCTCCCCCAACACTGCCCTTTGTCCGAGACCCCGTCCTCTCAGTCACAATGGGTAGGATCCACTTTCTCCTCAGTCCCCAGATATAGTGACTCTGCGTCCACAATTGAAACAATAGAATCAGAATCACAATCGGGTTTATTATCACCAGCATGTGACGTGAAATTTGTTCACGTAGCAACAGCAGTTCAATGCAATATATAATCTAGCAGAGAGAAAAATATAATAATACATGAAAAAACATAGTAAATAAATAAGTATATCAATTCCGGATAGAATAAGTTTTTTTAAGTGTGCAAAAGCAGAAATACTGTATATTAAAAAAGCGAGGTGTTGTCCAAAACTTCACTGTCCATTTAGGAATCGGATGGCAGAGGGGAGAAGCTGTTGCTGAATCGCTGAGTGTGTGGCTTCAGGCTTCTGTTTCTCCTGCCTGATGGTAACAGTGAGAATGGGCCATCCCCTGGTTGCTGGAGGTTGCTGCCTTCTGAGACGCTGTTCCCTAATGATGTCCAAGATACTTTGTAGGCTCGTGCCCAAGATGGAGCTGACGAGCTTTACAACCTACCGCAGCTTCTTATGGTCCTATGCAGTCGCTCCTCGGTACCAGACAGTGATACAGCCTGCCATAATGCTCACCACTGTACCAGAAAAGAAGATTTAGAGTGTATTTGTTGACATGACAAATCTCTTCAAACTCCTGATAGATTATACTATCAAGCAGGGTTACAAAGCCTCGGTCATTGACCGTGTGGTGCTGAACCTCCATTCATTGTTCCCGGTGGTAGTGAAGCCTCCGCCATTGATCCGTGTGGTGTTGAACCTCCATTCATTGTTCCCGGTGGTAGTGAAGCCTCAGTCATTGACCCGTGTGGTGTTAAACCTCCATTCATTGTTCCCGGTGGTAGTGAAGCCTCAGCCATTGATCCGTGTGGTGTTGAACCTCCATTCATTGTTCCCGGTGGTAGTGAAGCCTCAGTCATTGACCCGTGTGGTGTTAAACCTCCATTCATTGTTCCCGGTGGTAGTGAAGCCTCAGCCATTGACCCGTGGGGTGTTGAACCTCTATCCAATGTTCCTTGTTTGAGTGACCCGCAATGCATTGACCTCGCCGGGCTGACCATCCGTCCAATTGCTCTCCATCACTAATCCCGGTGGGTGACCAGCCATCTATTGTTCCCGTTGGAAGTTCCCCCTCCATCCATTTTCCCGGTGGACTGACCCTCCTTACACATTTCCCGGTAGATTTGACCCTCATTCATTTGTTCCCGGTGGAGGTTCATCTTCGTCCATTTTATCTGATACCAACTTACAATGTCTGTTGCCATGGATACGACGCTCGCAGTGTCGGCCGTCGCTAACACTGACCCTTCCCTGCTGTTCGACTCGCTGTTCCTTTCGTGCCACGGATTCGTGCATGGTTAAGCAGAATATTTACAGGCCTGAGCAATGACACTTTAAACAAAAAGTACTATTGTCCAAAGACATTATTTTTCTCTCTCTCATAGGAAATCTCTCTCATTGCTGGTCCCACTGTCCTGTTTGGTCCGTGCCGGCTCCCGTCCGCATTGTGCGCAGGCTCTCCTGCCTGAACTGTTTTCTTTCACATCCACGGATTGTTACCACACAGATGTGGGCATTTCCCCCACAGGCTTTCTGCCCGCCCCCCTTGCTCTATCCCATCTTTCTCATTGTCCGACCAATAACCCGTTCCCCTGCGTGTGGTCACTAAGTCGCACAGACTGACGGGAAATATAAAGGAATAAATGGCTGGGAATGATGACGTGGAGTGGTCCGGCATTCGCTTGTTTAGCTGGATTCGGTTTTCCACCAACACGAAGATTCAAGGGGGAGTCTGAAGAGACGGAGGATGGGTTGTGCTCGTCATTTGGACAAACTGGAGTTCAGGGGTAGGGTACCTGTACGCGGGAGGGTGTCCGCTTGATCTGCCGAGTGAGGGGAAGACTAAAGGGAAATCATGTTCAGACTTCAAAGTTCAGAATCACTTCCCCATCAGAGTACATGTATATCACTGTAATATGAGTCTCCGGTTCATTATCTTCCGGCCTCTCACAGTAGATACAAAGAATTATAATAGAATCAATAAGAAATGACAGAACTACACACACAGACGAATAAACAGCCGAAGAGTCAAAGAATGGGAACGGCATCCGGAGGCAGACTTCGGACGGTGAGTCTCTCAGCCGCATCGACTCTGAGGACAGGTGAGGAGCCGGGGCTCGGTTTCCAGCTCTGCAGTGAGGTCCGGGTTTAGGGGCACAGGGTCCGGGGAGAAGATACCCACTGAGTTAAATCCAGCCCGTCACCCCTCCACCTCCCCTACCTTCCCCCGGTCTTGAAGCAAATCCAGACACGTCTGTACCCAGATTAGGCGGTGCTCTGGTCAACGTCTGTTCTCCATGTTCGGGGTGGCTGAAACTAAATCCTGTCTGTTGGTATAAAAGGCAATACCCTTTGGCTTGAGAAATGGAGGGATGTCAATGGAGCAGACTGACACGGGCGCTGCCTGGGGATCGCCGGGGGTGTCTGGAGCTCCTGCTGGGCATGACAGTCAGTGATGCGATGCTGAATAGGCGGCAGGCGCTGGGAAACCTGAACAAAAAGATCCTGTCAGGATACAAAGTGGCCCATTGAGACCAAAGGCTGCGACTGTTGCCCGTGTTTCTCGGGAGAGCAGTCCACACACAACGGAAATCACCAAGGCAGTTCAGAGAAGAGAGGTCCGTGTTTCTCAGGAGAGCAGTCCACTCACAACGGAAATCACCAATGCAGTTCAGAGAAGAGAAGCCCATGTTTCTCAGGAGAGCAGTCCACTCACAACGGAAATCACCAAGGCAGTTCAGAGAAGAGAGGCCCGTGTTTCTCAGGAGAACAGTCCACTCACAACGGAGATCACCAAGGCAGTTCAGAGAAGAGAGGCCCGTGTTTCTCAGGAGTGCAGTCCACTCACAGCGGAAATCACCAAGGCAGTTCAGAGAAGAGAGGCCCGTGTTTCTCAGGAGAGCAGTCCACTGACAACGGAAATCACCAAGGCAGTTCAGAGAAGAGAGGCCCGTGTTTCTCAGGAGAGCAGTCCACTCACAGCGAAAATCACCAAGGCAGTTCAGAGAAGAGAGACACACGTGATATGGTCATTAGATATGACAGGAGATAGGGACAAACTTAACATAAAAAACATAAGAAATAGGAGCAGGAGTAGGCCATCCGGCCCATCGAGCCTGTCCCGCCATTCAATAAGATCATGGCTGATCTGTCCGTAAACTCAGCTCCATCTACCTGCTATCTCCCCAGAACCCTTAATTCCCTTTCATTGTAAAAAATTATCTAACTCTAACTTACATATATTTGGTGAGGAAGCCTCCACTGGTCCATGGACAGAGAATTCCACAGATTAGCTACTCTCTGGGAAAAACAGTTTCTCCTCATCTCTGTCCTAAATCTTCTCCGTGAATCTTGAGACAATGTCCCCTAGTTCTATCTAACCTACCAATGGAAACAACTATCCTACATCTATCTTATTTATCGCTTTCAACATTTTGCATGGTTCTATCAGATCCCCTCACTTTCTTCCGAAGTTCGGAGAGTATAGTCCCAAGCGACTCAATCTCTCCGCATAAGTTAACCCCTTCATCTCTGGAATCAAACCGGTGATCCTCCTCTGCACTGCCTCCAAAGCCAGTATATCCTTCTTCAAGTATGGAGACCAGAACTTCACACAGTACTTCAGGTGTTGCACCCTGTATAATTGCAGCATGACCTCCCTGCTCTTGAATTCAATCTCTCTAGCAATGAAGACCAACATTCCGTTTGCCTTCTTAATAACCTGCTGTACCTGCAAGCCAACTTTTTGCGATTCATGAACAAGCACTTGCAAGTCCCTCTGCACAACAGTATGCTGCAATATTTCATCATTTAAATGAAAATCGGCTTTTCTATTATTCCTTCCAAAGTGGATGATCTCGCATTTACCAATGCTTTGTTCCAACTACCGGACCTTGGCCCACGCACTTAACCTACCTTTATCCCTCTGCAGACTCTCCACATCCTCTGTACAATTTGCTTTTCCACTCAGTTTAGTGTCAACAGGAAATTTTACTAAGCTACACTCAGTCCCCTCTTCCTAATCATCAATATAAATGGTAAACAGCTGCGGGCCAGCGCCGACCCCTGCGGCACCCACTCAGCACAGACTACCAACCGGAGAAGCACCCATTTATACCTACTCTCTCATTTCTATTGGTTAACCAATCCATTATCCATGCCAATATACATCCTCCGACTCCATGCATCCGTATCTTATATATAAGTCTCTTGTCCGGCACCTTATCGAACGGCTTATGGGAATCCAAGTATACGACATCCGCCTGTTCCCCTCTATACACTGCCCTCATTATGTCCTCAAAGAACACCAGTTATTTTGTCAAACAACACGTGCCTTTTCTGAATCCAAGCTGCGTCTGTCCAATGGAACCACTCCTTTCTAAATGTCTCGCTATTTCTTCCTTAATGACAGGTCTATGCATTTTCCCGACTACCGGTGTTAAGCTAACTGGCCTCTAGTTGCCTTTCTTCTGCCTACATCCTGTTTTTAGGAAGTGGCGTGACACTTGCTGTTTTCCAATACGCCAGGACCTGCCCAGAGTCTAGAGAGTTGTGATAAATGATTACCAACGCGTCTACTATAACCTCCAACAATTCCTTCAGCACTCAGGGATGCATCCCATTAGGACCAGGGGACTTATCGACCTTCCGGCCCTTTAGTTTTCTCATCACTATCTCTTTAGTGACAGTGATCTTATCGAGGTCCCCACCTCCCATTTCTTTCATAACATCCTTCTTTGGCATATTAGATGTGTCCTTCACCGTGAAGCCCGACACACATACTCGTTCAATGTCCCCGCCATTTCCTTATTACCCAATATCAATATCCCTTATCGTCTTCCGAGGGACTTACGATTATATCCCGATGGGTATCATGTATCGCCCTCTCTAATAATGCATCGGTCGAATATAATTGTAGGACTCTGACCCTGGAACTGGTCAGAAATGCATTTATAATAAAGTCTGGTACCTTTCACGAGTTTGCATTTTAAAGAGAGATTTTGGTGACGATGCTTGCCACTAGATGGCGCCTGTGTAAGTAATCAGATTGAATAAAACGGTTACAGGTTCCTGGAATGTTTTGGATAGTTCCTAGTTTCTCTTGGCATTTTCTGCTATAATTGTCTTGAATTTGTTGTAGGTTTTTATTGTGTGATGTTAATATATTTGTGTTAATCCCTGTTAGGGAATTCCCTTTTCCACAGAAGACTCAGATCCAGGTATCCGTTCGGAGACTCTGTGTTTACGTGACCTGGAGACCCGTCCAGAAGAGCAACGGCTCCGCTGACAATCGGTACAGGCACCGTGTTTATCGTTGAATTGAACGGGTTTAGTTTATTCAGCATTTCCATCTTTGGTATTGATCCAGGGAAGCTGGAGGGGAACACACCTCAGTCACGTGGCCTGGTGGTGTACAGCTGCAGGCTGGAAGGCAGGGCCATGTAGTCTCGTGTCTGCAGCGGGAGGCTAAAGGATTCTCTGCTGATGCGGGCACTGAACAATGCACACATTCAATTCCATATTATCGCAAAGGTATACACCAGACCAGACCCAGTTGGCCAAACCACTCCCCCCTCCTTTTTCATCATTCTGATCAATTCTCCTCCTCGGGAAGGGGGGGGGGGAGGGGTTCAACAAAGGGGGAAGGAGACCCGTGTACCGACAGGCCAGAAGTGGACAGCGCAAAGCAGTTAGGAATTTGCAAGTATTTACGAAGTCTCCGAGGAATCTCCTATCCCCCACAGTCACCATTGTTCCCTGTCACGGCCACTCTGTATCTCAGCACGTAAAGGCGCCCGCGCGCCTGTGGGTCCCGTCCTTTGGAGCGTCACAGAGCGAAGCTCCGGCACCTTTTCACTGGGCAGCTCCAGGTCCCATCCCGCGGGAGGGCAATGGATTCCGCGTTCAGTTTGCACAAAGCCTGGCGTCCCAGTATGTTAACGGGTGATTTACTGGCTATAACAAACGTTTCCTCAATCCCTATCCCGTCTACTCTAATATCCACGGGCTGGGATAATGGATCCGACAAGGGGACTCCGGTTATCCTCGCGGTTTTTATACTCATAGTACTCTCTCTCAGGCAGTGCCACAGAAGGGCTGACGGACGGTATCGATCAGGACATGGACTCCTTTCTTTGCTATTTCGACATCTAGGAATGGATCCTCCTGCGGGTCCTCATGAGCCCTGATCAGAGCTACTTGATTCGTCTTCCCCTCGCAGCCTCCCTACTGGGACCTGAAGGGTTTACGCCAAGTGAAATTTGACACTTCCCGGGGGGCTCAGTGGGTGATTCTTTCTAACTGCCCTCTCCTACTCCTTCTCTCCTCTCCGCCTCAGCTCACTCTGGCCTAATGCCCCTTTCGCCCAAATTTCCTACATTCGTCCTCCTCTGGTCGCGGGGCCTTGGCCAAACTCCCGTCTTCCCCTCCCCTTTCTGTGTGTACTGCCCCTTTCTCCCGTGATCTTAATCAACCCATTTCGTTCCCTGTCGGTCAGCGTCTGGGTCACCACATTCCGTTGCCGGGTCTGCCGGCTCAGATTGGTCAGTTAAAAGGCAGGGGCGACCACGGGTTGGAAGCACGGGAAGGTTTGACCAGCCCACCGGGCATTTTGCTGGTCCGGGGATGTTTCCGCGTTTGCGTCACAGGTGTCTTTAATTCGAGCAATGACGTCAGTGACGGTCTTTCCTTTCTTTTGCACGCGCCGGGCAAATTCTGCGAAGCCCCCATGTTGTCGAGCTGCGGCAAGGATACGGGTTATAAGTTCGCGCACCCTCGTTCCCATAGCCTGTCCGCATCCTCTCCGACTGACGCTGGCCAGTCTCCCTCGGGAGTAGCCTTGGCAGCGAGAAGTTGGTCTCCACCCAGCCCAGGAAGTGTCGTATATGATACGGAGGAGCGCCCGTAAATCGCCAGGCAGCGGGTTAAACATTTGACAGTTCCGAGTGAGCTAATTATGAAAAGCTACAGGTTTTTAGTGGATCCGGGGCGTCGCTGATCGGACTGCATACGTCAGTCGGAGTCCAGGGTTTTAAAATACGGATATCATCCACTAATATCCGGGGGATTTGAGAGGTCCCTTTCCAGTTTCTGGTGAAAACTCGACCCTCCATGAACAGAGCTTCCGTCCCCGCCTGTAGGCTCCGGAAGAATCGGGCAAAGGGGCATGGTTCCGGACCAGGCGAGCGAACATCTGGTGTATCACGCCCTGGGCTGGCTGCCCGTTCTGGGGTCTTTATTGTTGCAATCCCGCTGCCATTTCTATAATCTCGATATCATTCATGGAGAGCCACAGGACGGCGGAGGCGCCAGATGAGGCTACAAACCTCCCATTGGGGCTTCGGACTGAAGCTAGAATCTGCCATTGAACTATTATTCTCCCATTTCTTGGCCTTTACCTTAGGGCGCTGGCGCCGCGTTCCCACCTCTTCCCATTCAGTAAAACATGTCAGTCAGTTCCCAATTAGGATCCCCACTCCCGTTCTCAGATTCTCCCTTCCGATATCCGGTATGTACCAAACTGATGGAGACTCCATGGGGCCAATCTACTTGGTCCAACACGTAAATCACTAGAAAAGGCAGCAGAGTACCTGTTACCCCCTGTTTCCAACTAAACCTTATAGGCGGACGAACCCGCAGGAATTCACGTGTCGCGCAATAATTGTTCTGTGTTCTTGCATTTTGCAATTTTCCTCCCTGGGTCCTTATTCACTGGGGCCTCCGTGTTCGGATCGGCCGGGCGTCGTTCATGGGGGCGTCCTTTGTTCTCTTCCATTTCGCTTAACCAAGACTTACTGGCCTTAGGGAAGAGAGGGTAGAAGTCGGGAACAGCGGGACTGACTGTGAGCAGGTTTGTGCTTCGTTTCGGGGTTGCTCTGTTAATGAACCGGAGTACTGAAATGAACGGATATTTCACCGCGCTTTTCACCTGCTCTCGGAATCTGGACTGAGTGGCGGCGTAAATGAACGTGTTCGTGGAGCAGCTGAAGTTCCTTAGCAAATACCCGGCATAGGCGGAAATAATTTCCGAGTCATTCCCCTGTGTTCCTATCCCGGTGATGTGATGGTTGATAAATTCTGCATTATTCGTCAGCCACAGGAGGATGAAGCTGCCGGAGAGGTGAAGAGCAAAACCACAGACCCTCTTCCGGCTCTCCATCTTCGGGTCACTGCTGTTTCCCCCCTTGCTGTGACCCCTTAGCCCCCTACGTACCCGACTGGCCACTAAAATGTGACTGTCAGAGCGTTGAGCAGCAGAATTACGCCGAATGGGAGGAACGGAGTCAAAACGATGTCAAACCAGTCATACGCCACCCACGCCGGTTCAGTGAAGTAACTTGGCTTCGGATAACGGAACCATGGTGCATTGTTAATGATCTCTCTGTAAGTGAAGTAGAGTGGGCCGTTTTTCAGGCAGAACAGACCGCTAGATGGCGCGAGAACCACGGCCGCCGTTCTCCCCGTGCAGGACTTTGTTTTCAGTTTCTGACAGCAAATGGCAACAAACCGATCGAAGGAGAAAGTGACGGTGAAGCAGACGGAACAGTTCACGGCGATGCGGGACAGGACACGGAGAACAGTGCACACGGAGCACTGTTTGTTCAGGAAACAAACGGGAAAGTAATGATAATTGAGTTGATGCAAATCGAAATTCATTGAATTGCACTGGATCATATCGGCATCCTCATAATTCCCCACGTCGCCTAAGTTCACCTCGCCGGGAACGTCAGAAAAAATAAACCCGTCCCCATTAATCTCACATCACCCAGTTTCACCTCGCCAAAAACAATAAAACCCGTCCTCATAATTCTCACATCGTCCAATTTCACCTCACCGGGAACAATAAAACCCGTCCTCATAATTCTCACATCGCTCAATTTCACCTCGCAACAATAAAACCCGTCCTCATAGTTCTCACATCGCCCAATTTCACCTCGCCGGGAACAATAAAACCCGTCCTCATAATTCCCCACATCGCCCAATTTCACCTCACCGGGAACAATAAAACCCGTCCTCATAATTCCCCACATCGCCCAATTTCACCTCGTCGGGAACAATAAAACCCGTCCTCATAATTCTCACATCTGCCAATTTCACCTCGCCGGGAACAATAAAACCTGTCCTTATAATTCCCCACATCACCCAGTTTCACCTCGCCAAAAACAATAAAACCCGTCCTCATAATTCTCACATCGTCCAATTTCACCTCACCGGGAACAATAAAACCCGTCCTCATAATTCTCACATCGCTCAATTTCACCTCGCAACAATAAAACCCGTCCTCATAGTTCTCACATCGCCCAATTTCACCTCGCCGGGAACAATAAAACCCGTCCTCATAATTCCCCACATCGCCCAATTTCACCTCACCGGGAACAATAAAACCCGTCCTCATAATTCCCCACATCGCCCAATTTCACCTCGTCGGGAACAATAAAACCCGTCCTCATAATTCTCACATCTGCCAATTTCACCTCGCCGGGAACAATAAAACCTGTCCTTATAATTCCCCACATCGCCCAATTTCACCTCGCCGGGAACAATAAAACCCGTCCTCATAATTCCCCACATCGCCCAATTTCACCTCACCGGGAACAATAAAACCTGTCCTTATAATTCCCCACATCGCCCAATTTCACCTCGCCGGGAACAATAAAACCCGTCCTCATAATTCCCCACATCGCCCAATTTCACCTCGCCGGGAACAATAAAACCTGTCCTTATAATTCCCCACATCGCCCAATTTCACCTCGCCGGGAACAATAAAACTCGTCCTCATAATTCCCCACATCGCCCAATTTCACCTCGCCGGGAACAATAAAACCTGTCCTTATAATTCTCCACATCGCCCAATTTCACCTCGCCGGGAACAATAAAACCTGTCCTTATAATTCTCCACATCGCCCAATTTCACCTCACCGGGAACAATAAAACCCGTCCTCATAATTCTCCCATTTCCCAAATTCACCTCGCCGGGAACAATAAAACCCGTCCTCATAATTCCCCACATCTGCCAATTTCACCTCGCCGGGTACAATAAAGCCCGTCCTCATAATTCTCACATCTCCCAATTTCACCTCGCCGGGAACAATAAAACCCGTCCTCATAATTCTCACATCTCCCAATTTCACCTCGCCGGGAACAATAAAACCCGTCCTCATAATTCCCCACATCGCCCAATTTCACCTCGCCGGGAACAGTAAAACCCGACCTCATAATTCTCACATCGCCCAATTTCACCTCACCGGGAACAATAAAACCCGTCCTCATAGTTCTCACATCGCCCAATTTCACCTCGCCGGGAACAATAAAACCCGTCCTCATAATTCCCCACATCGCCCAATTTCACCTCACCGGGAACAATAAAACCCGTCCTCATAGTTCTCACATCGCCCAATTTCACCTCGCCGGGAACAATAAAACCCGTCCTCATAATTCCCCACATCGCCCAATTTCACCTCGCCGGGTACAATAAAGCCCGTCCTCATAATTCTCACATCTCCCAATTTCACCTCGCCGGGAACAATAAAACCCGTCCTCATAGTTCTCACATCGCCCAATTTCACCTCGCCGGGAACAATAAAACCCGTCCTCATAATTCCCCACATCGCCCAATTTCACCTCGCCGGGTACAATAAAGCCCGTCCTCATAATTCTCACATCTCCCAATTTCACCTCGCCGGGAACAATAAAACCCGTCCTCATAATTCTCACATCGCCCAATTTCACCTCGCCGGGAACAATAAAACCCGTCCTCATAATTCCCCACATCGCCCAATTTCACCTCGCCGGGAACAGTAAAACCAGACCTCATAATTCTCACATCGCCCAATTTCACCTCGCCGGGAACAATAAAACCCGTCCTCATAATTCCCCACATCGCCCAATTTCACCTCACCGGGAACAATAAAACCCGTCCTCATAGTTCTCACATCGCCCAATTTCACCTCGCCGGGAACAATAAAACCCGTCCTCATAATTCCCCACATCGCCCAATTTCACCTCGCCGGGAACAATAAAACCCGTCCTCATAATTCTCACATCGCCCAATTTCACCTCGCCGGGAACAATAAAACCTGTCCTCATAATTCTCACATCCCGTGTTTCTCAGGAGAGTAGTCCACTCACAACGGAAATCACCAAGGCAGTTCAGAGAAGAGAGGCCCGTGTTTCTCAGGAGAGCAGTCCACTCACAACGGAAATCACCAAGGCAGTACAGAGAAGAGAGGCCCGTGTTTCTCAGGAGAGCAGTCCACTCACAACGGAAATCACCAAGGCAGTTCAGAGAAGAGAGGCCCGTGTTTCTCAGGAGAGCAGTCCACTCACAACGGAAATCACCAAGGCAATTCAGAGAAGAAAGACACACATGATGTGGTCATTAGAAGTAAACACGTTTATAATGCGGGTATACTATTGAGTAATGGAACTTGAGATTCATATGACAGGAGACAGGGGCAAACCTAACATAAGAAACATAAGAAATAGGAGCAGGAGTAGGCCATCCGGCCCATCGTGCATGCCCCGCCTTTCAATAAGATCATGGCTGATCTGTCTGTAAACTCAGCTCCATCTACCTGGCTTTTCCCCGGAACCCTTAATTCCACTACTATGTAAAATCCTATCTAACCGTAACTTAAATATATTTAGTGAGGAAGCCTCAGCTGCTTCCCAGGGCAGAGAATTCCACAGATTCACCACTCTCTGGGAAAAACAGCTTCTTCCCTGAATCTTGACACAATGTCCCCGAGTTCGAGTCTCCCCTACAAATGGAAACAACTTTCCTACTTCGATCTTATCAATCCCTTTCAAAATTATGCATGTTTCTATAAGATTCCCTCCCATTCTTCTGAATTCCAGAGAGTATATTCCCAAGCGACTGAATCGCTCCTCATAGGTTAATCCTTTCATCCCTGGAATAAACCTAGTGAACCTGCTCTGCACTGCCTCCAAAGCCAGTATATCCTTCCTCAAGTATGGACAGCAGAACGGCACACAGTACTTCAGGTACTGTACCCTGTATAGTTGCAGCATGCCCTCCCTGCTTTTGAATTTAATCTCTCTAGTAAAGAAGACCAACATTCCGTTTGCCTTCTTAATAACCTGTTATACCTGCAAGCCAACTTTTTGTGATTCATGAACAGGAGCTCCCAAGTCCCTTTGCACAACAGTATGCTGCAATATTTCACCATTTAAATAATAATCTGCTCTTCTATTACTCCTTCTAAAGTGGATGATCTCGCATTTACCAACATTGTATTCCATCTAACGGACATTGGCTCACTCACTTAACCTATCTTTTCCCTTATCAGACTCTCCACGTCTTCTGTACAATTTGCTTTTCCACTCAGTTTAGTATCATCGGAAATTTTTGCTACGCTACTCTCAGTATCCTCTTCCAAATCATCAATGTAAATGGTACGCAGGTGCGGGCCCAGTCCCAACCCCTGCGGCACCCCACTCACCACAGTCTGCCGACCGGCGTAACACCCATTTATACCAACTGTCTGCCACCTATCCGTTAACCAATCCACTATCCATGCCAATACACCTCCTCCGAGTACATGCATCCGTATCTTATTCATAAGTTTCTTGTCTGGCACCTTATCGAACACCTTCTGGAAATCCAAGTATCCAGCTGATCTCCTCTATCCACTGCACTCATAATGTCCACAGACAACTGCAGTTAGGTGGTCAAACAGGACTTGCCCTTTCTGAATCCATGCTGCTTCTGAATAATGGAACCATTCCTTTCCAAATGTCTCGCTATTTCTTCCTTAATGACGGCTTTAAGCATTCTCCTGACATCAAATGTTAAGGTGACGGGCCTATAGACAATAGCCAATAGACAATAGGTGCAGGAGTCGGCCATTTGGCCCTTAGAGACAACATCGCCATTCGATGTGATCATGGCTGATCATCCACAATCAGTACCTCGTTCCTGCCTCCTCCCCATATCCCTTGACTCCGCTATTTTTAAGAGCTCTATCTAACTCTTTCCTGAAAGCATCCAGAGAATTGGCCTCTACTGCCTTCGGAGGCAGAGCACTCCATAGATCCACAACTCTCTGGGTGAAAAAGTCTTTCCTCAACTCTGTTCTAAATGGCCTACGCTTTATTCTTAAACTGTGACCTCTGGTTCTGGGCTCCCTCAACATCGGGAACATGTTTCTTGCCTCTGGCGTGTCCAATCCCTTAATAATCTTAGATGTTTCAATCAGATCACCACGCATCCTTCTAAATTCCAGTGTATACAAGCCCAGTCGCTCCATCTTTCAACATATGACAGTCCTACCATCCCGGGAATCAACCTTGTGAACCTACGCTGCACTCACTGAATAGCAAGAATGTCCTTCCTCAAATTTGGAGACCAGACCTGCACACAATACTCCAGGTGGGGTCTCACAAGGGCCCTGTACAACTGCAGAAGGACCTCTTTGCTCCTATACTCAACTTCCCTTGTTATGAAGGCCAACATGCCATTAGCTTTCCTCACTGCCTTCTGTACCTGCATGCTTAATTTCAGTGACTGATGGACAAGGACACCTGGATCTCGTTGTGCTTCCCCGTTTCCTAACTTGACACCATTCAGATAGTAATCTGCCTTCCTGCTCTTACCACCAAAGTGGATAACCTCACATTTATCCACATTAAACTGCATCTGCCATGCATCTGCCCACTCACCCAAACTGCCCAAGTCTCAAGTCCAATCAGCATTCTCCTAACATCTTCTTCATAATTCACACGGCCACCCAGCTTTGTGTCATCTGCAAATTTGCTAATGTTACTTTTAATCCCTTCATCTAAATCATTAATGTTTATTGTAAATAGCTGCGGTCCCAGCACCGAGCCTTGCGGTACCCCACAAGTCACTGCCTGCCATTCTGAAAAGGACCCGTTAATACCTATTCTTTCTTTCCTGTCTGCCAACCAATTTTCTATCCATGTCAGTACCCTACCCCCAATACCCTGTGCTCTAATTTTGCCCACTAATCTCCACTGCGGGACCTTATCAAAGGTTTTCTGAAATTCCAGGTACACTACATCCACTGGCTCTCCCTTGTCCATTGTCTTTGTTACATCCTCAAAAAATCCAGAAGATTAGTCAAGCATGATTTTCCTTTCGTAAATCCTTGCTGACTCGGACCGATCCTGTTACAGCCCGTCTTTTGCCTACATCCTTCCTTTAAAAATGCCCTGTGTTATGTACACCAAGGGTTCATATTTTCTGTAGATAATCGCTTTAAAATGTCGGGAGAATGAGACTGACTTCCGGACACTGTTTGAGCTGTTACAAAGAGAGAGAGGAGGTGTCCAATGCAGTGTGTGTGTGTGTGTGTGTGTGTGTGTGTGTGTGTGAGTGTGTGTGTGTGTGTGTGTGTGTGTGTGTGTGTGTGTGTGTGTGTGTGTGTGTGTGTGTGTGTGTGTGTGTGTGTGTGTGAGAGAAAGAGAGAGAGAGAGCGATAGAAACTGCTCGAAAGATTGATGTTATGATTTCTCTTCAAGTTGTTTACCTTTCCACAAGGAAACTTGCCTGCTGGTAAACCTCTTACAGAGAGAGGAGTGCGGAGCAGCTTGATGGACGGCTGTTGTCCAACATGTGGGGATAAATACCACGTCCGCTGATACACAGAGCGGCACGGGGTTTCGGACACTGGACGATCTTTGTTGCACCCACAGGAAGATGGGGTTTTTGGAGGATTGATTCGGGGAATTCGATCAGTGGCTCTCGCAGAGTGAAAAGGAGCGACCAGTGGGGAATAATTTGAGAGTCCGCCCTCGCCTGCCTGATAATTGCACCACTGAAGAACGGTCGTACGTGTTATGGTGACAGTCGGTGACTTCAACAGGATTATTTAACAGGAAGATCGACGGCATCAGCTCACCTCTCACCTCTCTCTCTGTCCAAAGTCACTCAACTAACCACCTCGAACTGAACTGAACTCTCTTCATCATCGTAAGACTGTATCCATCCACCCCGAAGTTTGAAAGAGCCTAGTTTTGTTCCTATTTCCACACTTATTTCATCAGGACCCTGGTGCAACCAAAATACCTATATCACACACAACAGACAAACCAATATATTGTACTCGAAACTGGTTAATGATATACAAAGCGCGTGTAGTAGAGCACAGCATTGGGAAACAGTCAACATTTAGTAAACAGCTCGCTGTTCAAGTGACGAGACCTCATTGCTGGCGGGGTATATATTAGTCTCGCCACCCGAGGGAAGAAGTTATTACCCGGCATTCCTAGTGTTGATATTTATGCACCTTCATCCTGACCCCCGTGTGTCAAAGAGATCATGGGATGGGTGGTCGGGATTCTCAACAATGCTTTGACCCCTTCGTCTGCAACGTTCCTGTAAAATGTCACAAACAGGGCCGAGTGAGACCCCGATCACCCTGTCGGCGGTTTTTATTCTCCCCTCCATTGTCCCGTGGTTCGATGCCTTGCAGCTTCCGTACCATACAAAGATGGCACCGGACGTGACACTCTCCATGGTGTTCCAGTAGGCGCTGCTGTGGCTTCTTGACTAGTGGGTCCAGGTTAGATCGTTTCTTATGTACACGCCAAAGAACTTGGTATCTACTTGTAATATAGTAATTTAAGCAAGATATGTGTATATATGTGTGTAAATATAACTCCCAAACAATTGAGATCGGCGGGGGTGGGGTGCGGGGGGGGGAAGAATCAAAGCTTAGAGTCCTGAGATGGTAAAGTATGAAAGTTTAGTTCATTCACGGAATAAGGGATGGGAGAGATATTTTTAATCCAGGGTAAATGTAGAGAGAAGGCAATTACGCCGAATTCCACAGGTTCCACGTGGTAAAACGAGATAACAGTCGTAGATTTTATCCGTCATCGTTCCAAATCCATAAGAATTATCAACGAAAGTGACTTGTCACAGGAATATCGTCTTCAAGTGAATCGCCACACCACATACCCAGGCAAGGGTTAACACGTAAGTGGTCTCCACAGGATTCCCCAAACAAAATCCACTCCTGTGGATTATTCGAGGTGACAGGCACACATTTGCTGTGCACTGGATCGATAAGACAGCCACCTTTGTGGGCACTGGAGAGTTCCAAACAGTGACCCTTGGCCATTGGCTTCCTTGTCTCAGTCCTTTCGTTCACTTTCTTTGTCTCCTTCTGACTGTGAGTGTCTGTGTCCTCGTTTAAAACCAAACAAACTGGGAGTAATGTAAACAGGCTGCAAGTCAGACAGTCCCGCCTCCTTGAGCTCTCTCTCTGTAAAAATCAAAGATGAGCTGAGAAAGTCAGCGGCTGACGTCATTGTTAGTCCCCAACTCACTCAGGCATTCTCTTAAAGTGACAGTCCACAGCAAACGAAACCGAGGGATTCATAACACTTTCCCAAAAGAACTTTGATGTAAAAGTGCAAAATTTTAACTGCAAACTACAGTATGTAAAACAATGCATGTATGGTTATCATGTAACACATTGCAGAAGCGTATACAAATACCAGATTCTACTTCACTATTAAAACTGTAAGCTTAGCATCTGGAAAAAACTATCAGCAATGATATTGTCCGTGTTTTTATATGCGTTATCACAATATCATATTCTTGCAAAATCAGACTCCAGTTTAACAATCTTCTGGTTTTGTAATTTACCTTACTCAGAAACACTAACGGATTATGATCAGTATAAACTATAAGTGGTATCTGCGCAGGGCAAACACAGACATCGAAATGCTGCAAAGCCAAGATGAGTGACAACAACTCTTTCTCTATGGTGGAATAATTTCTTTGTTGCTCATTGAATTTTCTCGAAAAGTAAGCTACAGGGTGTTCAATATCATCATCATCTTTCTGTAATAACACTGCCCCGGCAGCTTCATCACTGGCATCCACAGCTATAGAAAACGGCTTTGTAAAGTCAGGTGCCCTGAGCACAGATTGATGACATAAAAATGGCTTTCAATCGATCAAACGCCTACTGACAAGGCTCGGTCCGAACAAACTTTTCACCCTTCTTCAGGAGATTAGTCAGAGGAAGGGCGATATCAGCAAAGTTCTTGCAGAACGTACGATAATATCCAACTATTCCCAGAAACCTTCGAAGAGCCTTCTTACCAGTCGGAATAGGAACTTGAGAAATTGCCTGGACTTTTGCCTGAACAGGGGCCCACTTGCCTTGACCTCCAACAACACCAAGATAGGTCACAGTGTTATGGCCAAATTCACTCTTTGCCAAGTTAACTGTAAGGCTGGCCTGGGAAAGCCTGTCAAACAGCTTCTCCACTGGAGTGATATGCTCTTCCCAAGTGTCACTCCCTGTGACTAGGCATCAATATAGGCATCTGTGTGGTCTAACCCTCGAATTACAGAATCAAACATACCCTGGAATGATCCTGTACTATTTTCCATTCCAAACAGCAAAACATTGTATTAATACGACCCAAAAGGTGTCACAAATGCAGAAATTTCTCTCCCTCTGTCCATCAATGGAACACACCAATAACCTGTCAACAGATCAATCTTTGTAAGAAATTCAGCCTTTCCAACCTTATCAATGTAATCATCCACCCTAGGGATAGGATAGGCATCTGTTTTTGTTACTGCATTTACCTTCCTATAATCAGTGCTAAATCTAACACTACATCAGGTTTGGGCACAATATCGCAAGGTGAGCTCCAATCTGATGCTGAAGGATTGATAATACCATTTTCCAGCATATAGTCAATTCCTTGCTCCAGCAATTTACACTTTTCTATGTTCATGCGATATGGGTGTTGTTTAATCGGTTTGGCTTGACCAATATCTACATCATGTACTGCGAAGGTGGTTTGCTTGGGAACATCGGGAAATCAATCTTTAAACTTCAGAATTAATTTCTTCAGCTGTTGTTGCTTTGGCTGCAGATGAGCCAACTTGTTATCAATGTTTTCTGGAACAACCGAGTTCATTAGCCTAACTGGGACCATGTTTGGCTTGTGAAAAGTCTCAGACGAGTCAATCGTTCCATTCTCAGGGTTGCCAGATTCATATGTTTTGACAACAGCACTCACAGATGGTGCCTGCTTATCAAAACAAGGCTTTATCATATTTACGTGTACCAGCTGTGTTAGCTTACGTCAGTCGTGTGTTGTAATAACATAATTCACATCATTAAATTGAGAGACTATTTCATACAGTCTATTGAATTTCACCTGAAGTGGATTCGTCAACATAAGGCAAGCACCTTATCCCCCACCCGGTATTTTCTTTCACAACCCTGCTTATCAAACCAACACTTCATTTTGTTTTGAGAAACCTTTAAGTTTTGTCTCGCTAGACTACAGGATTGTTGTAGTTTATTTTTGAACTTCAAAACACAGTCACAAGTTAACATGTACATCCCCAGCAATCCACCGCTCCTTTAACAAGGTCAAAGGTCACCTCACTCTGCGACCAAATACGAGTTCAAATGGAGTAAAGCCCAATGATTCCCGAACCGACTCTCTTCCTGCGAACGAACACAAATGTATTCCTTCATCCTAGTCGTTTCCATTTTCAACACAGTATGTCTTAATCATTGTTTTGAGGGTAGAGTGAAATCTTTCTAAAGCCTCTTGTGATTCCGGATGGTATGTAGATGATGTAATTTGTTTTGCTCCCAGTACATAAACTACCTGCTGGAATAACCCAGATGTAAAATTACTTCGTTGATCAGACTGGATTTCTTGAGGCAAATCAAATAAAGTAAAAAAAAAACTCGGTAAGAGCCTTCGCCACAGTTTTAGCTTTAATATTTCTGAGAGGTATTGCCTCTGGGAATCTGGATGCAGTACACATAATACTTTGTAGTTACTGATGGCCAGCTTTAGTCATTGGCAATGGGCCAACACAATCCACTATAACATTGGAAAAGGGTTCACCGAATGCAGGTATAGGCCGCAGTGGGGCCACTGGGATGACCTGATTAGGTTTACCAACAACTTGACAAGTGTGACAAATCCCAGCATTAATTTCTGGTTTACCCTGGTTATCCCTGCTACTCTGTTGGAAACTCTTATTCGGGGTAAAATTAACCTTATGAGTTAAAGCAAACTGATCTGCTAATCTAGCAGACTCCTGCATAGTGGCAGCATCATTTCCATCTAAATACGTCTTTATGTCATTAGGGATGCATTTTTTGAATTCTTCAATTAAAACCAACTCTTTCAAGCTGTTAAAATCATCATTTACATTTTTATATGTGCAACAGTTTGCAATACACACAAATTTCTCATAAGCAAATTCCATATAAGTCTGGTTCACAGATTTCCTCAAATTTCTAAACTTTTGCCTGTCTGCTTCTGCGATCAACTCGTAAGCTTTGAGCACAGCCTGCTTCATGAGGTCATAATGTGTGGTGTGTGGCCAGCTGGTTAAGTTGTTGAACTCGCGATCTGAAGGTCATGAGTTCGAGCCTCAGCCGAGGCAGCGTGTGTGTCCTTGAACAAAGCACTGAACCACACACTGCTCCGGCACGTTTATAGCCCAGTGGCGATGATTGGGGGGTGGGGGGGGGGGGGCGCATAAATAAATAAATAATCAGCTGCTGCAGCAACTGTCAAAGCTGTATAGACTTGTTAACCCTTCCCCTTAATTACACTTTGTAAGAGAATTTTCTGTCTGCTTTTCTGCCTCTCTAGCCTGAATCTGCCTCTGCCTTTCCGCAGACACCATCTTGAATTTTTCTAACTTCTACTGGAGCTCAAGCTCACGAGGTTTACTTTCAGGAAACACCTCCAACTCCTTCACTTTAAACACTCCCTCAGACACATAATGTTCAGCTATTATCCTCTGCATCAGTGCCCCCCTCAAAGTCAATTTCACCTTTGCAAGTTTTAACGTTTTAGCAATACTCAACAACTCAATCCTTCTAGTGTCTTCTAATGCCTGAGAGATTGACCCTTCCAGATATCTATGAAAATCCATTGCTGCTGATTTTCCAGACACAAATAAATCAAAAGGGATTTCCAAATGATATCAATAATAAATCAATCCTTAAATTTGTTCATTTCCCAGACGTAGCCCCAT
Source organism: Hypanus sabinus (assembly GCF_030144855.1). Classification (NCBI taxonomy): domain Eukaryota; kingdom Metazoa; phylum Chordata; class Chondrichthyes; order Myliobatiformes; family Dasyatidae; genus Hypanus; species Hypanus sabinus. The sequence continues at coordinate 1,548,344 of NW_026781476.1, read as the reverse complement.
TTTGTTACAAACCGTAACACTTATAAATGAACCTCCAGCAACAGATTACTCCCAGTGGCCACATATTTTAATTCCACATCCCATTCCCATTCTGATATGTCAATCCATGGCCTCCTCTGTCAAAACGAATCCATACTCAGGTTGGACGAACAGCTAGGTAGCCTCCAACCTGATGGCATGAACATTGACTTCTCTAACTTCTGTTATTGCCCCTCCTCCCCTTCTTACCCCATACCTGACATATTTAGTTGTCTGCCTGTTCTCCATCTCCCTCTGGGGCTTCCCCCCCCCCAACACTTTTCTTTCTCCCGAGGCGTCCCGTCCCATGATCCTTTCCCTTCTCCAGCTCTGTATCCCATTCGCCAATCACCTTTCCAGCTCTTAGCTTCATCCCACTCTCTCAGGTCTTCTCTTATCATTTCGCATTTCACCCTCCCCCAACTACTTTCAAATCTCTTACTATCTTTCCTTTCAGTTAGTCCTAATGAAGGGTCTTGGCCCGAAACGTCGACAGTGCTTCTCCTTATAGATGCTGCCTGGTCTGCAGTTTCCCATCAGCATTTTGTGTGTGTTGTTTGAATTTCCAGCATCTGCATATTTCCTCGTGAGTGTTATGTGTATATATGTGTGTAAATATAACTCCCAAACTATTGAGCTCAGGGCTTGGAGTCTTGAGATGGTAAAGTATTTAAGTTCAGTTCAACCATAGAATACGTGATGAGAGAGAGATATTTGTATTTCCAGGGTAAATGTTGAGAGAAGGCAATTCTTTCGGATTCATGGTGGGAAAATGAGAGAACAGTTGCTGTAGATTTTATCCATCATCTTTACAAATGTACATACGAATTATCACCTAAAGTGACCTGTCATAAGGGGTATCATCTTCAAATGAATGACCACACCACAGCCAGGCAAGGGTTAACACATAAGTGGTCTCCACAGGATATCCCAAATCAGATCCACTCCTATGCACCAAATGAGGGACAACGACACATTCGATGTATGGTGAACTGATAATTAACCCACCCTTATGAGCATAGGAAACTTACAAACAGTGACCCTTGGCCACTGGTTTACTGGTTTTGATCCTTCCATTTTTCCTCCTTCATCTCCTTCTGACTCTGAGTGTCTGTGTCCTCGGTTAAAACTAAACAAGCTGCGAGTGATGTAAACAAGCTGCAAGTCAGACTGATTCGCATTCTTAATCTCTCTCTCCCTCTTGAAATGAGTCCACAGCAAACAAAACCCAGGGATTCATTACAATGGCCACTCCCCATTGTCAACTGACAGGTGTGTCAGTAGGTGCAATGACTGAGTGAATCCCTTCCCACATTCTCAGCAGGTGAATGGCCTCTCTCTAGTGTGAACTCGCTGATGTCTCTGTAGGGTGAATGACTGAGTGAATCCCTTCCCACAGACTGAGCAGGTGAACGGCTTCTCCCCAGTGTGAACTCGCTGATGACTCTGTAGGTGAGATGACTGAGTGAATCCCTTCCCACATTCTGAGCAGGTGAATGGCCTCTCCCCAGTATGAACTCGCTGGTGTCTCTGTAGGTTGTAAGAGTGAGTGAATCTCTTCCCACATTCTGAGCAGGTGAACGGCTTCTCCACAGTGTGATCTCGCTGGTGACTCTGTAGGGTGTATGACTGAGTGAATCCCCTCCGACAGACTGAGCAGGTGAACGGCTTCTCCCCAGTGTGAACTCGTTGGTGACTCTGTAGGGTGGATGACTGAGTGAATCTCTTCTGACAGACTGAGCAGGTGAACGGCTTCTCCCCAGTGTGTACTGGATGGTGTTTCTGCAGGTCAGATGACTGAGTGAATCCTTTCCCACATTCTGAGCAGGTGAATGGTTTCTCCCCAGTGTGAATTCGCTGGTGTCTCTGTAGGGTGGAAGAGTCAGTGAATCTCTTCCCACATTCTGAACAGGCGAACGGCTTCTCCCCAGTGTGAATTCGCTGGTGTCTCTGTAGGGTGGAAGAGTCAGTGAATCTCTTCCCACATTCTGAACAGGTGAACGGCTTCTCCCCAGTGTGAATTCGCTGGTGTCTCTGTAGGTGGGATAACAGAGTGAATCTCTTCCCACATTCTGAACAGGTGAACGGCTTCTCCCCAGTGTGAACTCGCTGGTGACTCTGTAGGTTTGATAACTGAGTGAATCTCTTCCCACAGACTGAGCAGGTGAACGGCTTCACCCCAGTGTGAACTCGCTGATGACTCTGTAGGGTGGAAGAGTCAGTGTATCTCTTCCCACATTCTGAGCAGGTGAATGACTTCTCCCCAGTGTGAACTCGCTGATGTCTCTGTAGGGTGGATGAATGAGTGAATCTCTTCCCACAGACTGAGCATGTGAACGGCTTCTCCCCAGTGTGAACTCGCTGGTGTCTCTGTAGGGTGGATGAATGAGTGAATCTCTTCCCACAGACTGAGCATGTGAACGGCTTCTCCCCAGTGTGAACTCGCTGGTGTCTCTGTAGGGTGGATAAATGAGTGAATCTCTTCCCACAGACTGAGCATGTGAACGGCTTCTCCCCAGTGTGAACTCGCTGGTGTCTCTGTAGGAGGGAAAACTGAGTGAATCTCTTCCCACAGACTGAGCAGATGAACGGTTTCTCCCCAGTGTGAACTCGCTGGTGACTATGTAGGTGGGATAACTGAGTGAATGTCTTCCCACAGACTAAGCAGGTCAATGGCTTCTCCTCTGTGTGAACTCGCTGGTGTCTCTGTAGGGTGGATGAGTGAGTGAATCTCTTCCCACAGTCTGAGCAGTTGAACGGCTTCTCCCCAGTGTGTGCTGGATGGTGTTTCTGCAGTTCGGATGACTGACTGAATCCTTTCCCACAGACTGAGCAGGTGAATGGCTTCTCCCCAGTGTGAACTCGCTGATGTCTCTGTAGGGTGGAAGAGTCAGTGAATCTCTTCCCACATTCTGAGCAGGTGAATGGCTTCTCCCCAGTGTGAACTCGCTGGTGACTTTGTAGTTGGGATAAATGTGTGAATCTCTTTCCACAGACTGAGCAGGTGAACGGCTTCTCCCCAGTGTGAATTTGCTGATGTACCAGTAGGCGGGATGACAGTGTGAATCCCTTTCCACAGTCTGAGCAGGTGAACAGCTTCTCCCCAGTGTGAACTCGCTGATGTACCAGCAGAGTGGATGACAGAGTGAATCCTTTCCCACAGACTGAGCACGTGAATGGCTTCTCCCCAGTGTGAACTCGCTGGTGACTCTGTAGGTTGGATAACTGAGTAAATCTCTTCTCACAGACTGAGCAGGTAAACGGCCGCTCCCTGGTGTGAACTTGCTGGTGAGCCATTAAGACAGATGACTGAGTGAATCCTTTCCCAGAAATTCAGCAGATGACCAGCCTCTGCCCGGTGTGCTGTGAACTGATTGTTGTGTTCGCAGGTGGGATGTCCGACAGAATCCCTTCTGACACACAGAACGTGAATGGCCTTGCCCAGTGTGAACTTCCTGATGAACCTTCAATTGTGATAACCGAATGAATCCATTCCCACTGAGTAGGTGAACGGCCTTTCTCCTGTACAAAATGATGTTCTTGCCAGTTGGTCAAATGATCGAGTGAATCCCTCCCCACAGTTTGAGCAGGAAGGATGGTCAATTGAATCCCTTGCTCCTTAAATATCTAGACAGAGACAACCAAACTGGTGTGCTGTGTTTGAGCTTCCTGGAAACCAATTTCTTCTCGTTTTTAACCTGTAAAAAGATTTACAAAATCCATCAATGGGTGTCGGACAACATTACAGATGAGATAACTTGAGTTGCCAAGCTTTGATCCGGTACCACACTGTTACAATGAGGTTCAACCCAAGTTGGACAGAGAAATCATCTTTTGACTGGGCAGAATGCTGGTATCTGGAATGACTATCAAACTCTCTGATGCTCTTCCTGTCTGTATAAGAAGGGGGCATTTCTGCCATCTCCAATTTGTTACCGGCTCAGTTTGACTCTCTCCATTGGTATTATTCCCTGTTTCTGCTGAGCAGCATGGGTGCCTGGCCCCACAGTAACTGAAACAGTCTCACACAAATAGGTTTTCTTGATGTGCAACTGGGATCTTCTTTTATGTATTATTAACTTAAAGTGCCACAGTTTTAACGCCACATAAAAATTCCTGCTGAAGTGACTGGTTAGTCCACACAGCTGTTAAAAGTACTTAGAGTGATTTTTTGTATTATTTCAGGTTGCTGTCACAGTCATAGAAAATTTTAACACAGAAACAGGCCCTTTGGGCCATCTAGTTTGTGCTGAACTATTTAAACAGCCCACTCCCACACCTCTGCCATCCAGGTACCAAACAAACCTCTTAAATGTTGAAATCGAGCTCGCATGCACCACTTGTGCTGGCTGCTCATTCCACAGCCGGATGACCATCTGTGTGAAGAAGTTTCCCCTCATGTTCCCCTTAACATTTCACGGTTCACCCTGAACCCATGGCCTCTGGTTGTTGTCCCACCCAATCTTCGTGGAAAAGGCCAGCTTGCATTAACACTATCTGTGCCCCTCTATCACAATCAAATCTCACCTCAATCTTCTGCATTCCAAGGTATAAAGTCCTGATTTGTTCAATCTTTCCTTATAACTCAAGTTCTCCAGACATGGCAACATCCTTGTGAATTTTCTCTGAAATATCTGAACTTCGTTTACATCTTTCCTGTAGGTAGATGACCAAAACTGCACACAATACTTCAAATTAGGCCTCACCAAGGTCTTCTAGAAGTCAACATAACATCCATCTATTGTTATCAGTACTTTGGTTCATGAAGGGCAATGGGCTGAAATCATTCTTTCCATCCCTATCTACCTGTGATACCACTTTCAGTGAATTAAGGACTTGTATTCCCAGGTCCCTTTCATCCACAACACTCCTCTGTGCCCGACCAGTCACTGTGAAAGACCTCCCTTGGTAGGTCAGACCAAAGTGCAAAAACTCACACTGGTCTGCATTAATTTCCATTTTCCATTTCTCAAACCATTTTGCCACCTGGCCCAGATCACACTGCAAGCCATGATAGTCTTCTCGCAGTCCGCTAAACCCCCAGTTTTGTTGTCATACACAAATTTGCTGATCCAGTTAACCACACTATCATCCAGATTACTGATATAGATGACAAACAACAACAGATCCAGCACTGATCCCTGTGGCAACCACTAGTCACAGGCCTCCAGTCAGAGAGGCAACCATCTGCTACCACACTCTGACTTCTCCCAAAGACAGTGTCTCATCCAATTTACTGTCTCGTCTTGAATGCTGAGTGACTGAACCTTCTTGACCAACCTCCCATATGAGACTTTGTCAAGTGCCTTGCTAACGTCCATGTAGACAACATCCACTGCCTTGCCTTCATCCACTTCCCTGATAACTTCCTCAAGAGACTCTATAAGATTGGCTAGAGCCATGCTGTCTATCCTTTATCAGTCCACACCTATCCAAATACTTACAGTATATACCTGGTTCCTGCACCCAAATTGCAATAACTTTCCCAGTTCTGATGTCAAGCCCACCAACGTATCATTTCCTAGTTCATTTTTACAGCCTTTCTTGAACAGCAGAACAACATTGTCTGTCCTCCAATCCTCCAGTACCTCACCTGTCACTAAGGATGATTTAAATATCTGTGCTAAGGCCCCAATAATTTCTGCACTTGTCTTCCGTAGGGTCCAAGTGAACAACTTGTCAGGCCCTGGGGATTGATCCACACTAATTTGCCTCAAACCCCTCCACCTCTGTAATCTGTACAGGGTCCATGAAGTTGATGCAGCTTTGCCTCACTTCTATAGACTCTGTGTTCATCTCTTGAGTAAATACGGATGCAAACAAAAATCTCCCCAAGTCTATGTTATCACTTTATATGGATTACCATTCTGATCTTCCAGAGAATTATTTTTTTTTCCCTTGCAATCTTTTTGCTCTTAACATATCTGCAGAATCCCTGAGGATTCTCCTTCACCTTGTCTGCTGGGGCAACCTCATGCCTTCTTTTATTTCTTTCATGAGTGTTCACTTGAATTTCCTGTATTTCATAACTACCCCATTTGTTCCTATCTGCCTGTACCTGGTATGCACCTCGTTTTTATTGATCTGGGAGAGGAAAGCCAAAGAGGTGATAGATCTGCATGGTGGGAGGTGGGGGTAAGGAGGGTTAAACTAAAGTTGCAGGGGGAATGGGAGTCTGAATAACAGAACAGATTGTGGAGAGGTTGTGGAAACAGATGTTGTTCAGGCCTCAGACACAGTCAGGAATGAAAAAGTTGAGCATGGTGCAGTGAATATGCTGAGACCTGTATATTTCAATACAAGGAGCAGCGTAGGAAAGGTGGATGTGTTCAGGACATGGATCAACACCTGGAATCTACACTAGGACCTGGCAACTGTGGACTGGGACAGGCTGCTTTATGGCAAAGGTGTGCTTGGTAAATGGGAGGCCTTCAAAGTGAAATTTTGAAAGTAGTAAGTGGGTATGTCAGAATAAAAGGTAAAGATAGAAACTGTAGGTAAACTTGGATTGCACGAGATATTGAGACTCTGGTAAAGCACAAAATGGAATTGCATAACAGGGATAGGCAGTCAGTTTCTTATGGAGTATAAGAAATGCAAGAGAACACATAAGAAATCAATCAGGATGGCTAAAAGATGGCATGAGCTTGCTGTCACAGAAAAGGTGAAGGATAATCCTCAGGGATTCGAGTGATAGATTAAGAGCAAAAGGATTGCAAGGCACAAAGTTGGTCCTCTGGAAGACCGGAATGGCAATCCACGTGTGGAACCAAAGCAGATGGGGGAGATCTTAAATATTTTTCAAACTCTATTTACTCAGGAGATGGACAAAGGGTCTGTGGGAGTGCGGAAAAGTGGCATTAACCATTTCAACCCTGGGACAAAAAACACTTCTCTGGCCACTCACACGCTCAATACCCCTCATCATTTTATACACCAAAAAATGTCTCCAAATATAAACAAGGAAATTATACATTGCACAATCTACTTTCCATGATTCAGTACATTTACATGGCCAGGTGTGTAAAAAGGACCCAACGAATATCAGGGACAAACAGGCCCAATTCACCACAACCACAAACTGTTCCTGCTGCTACCATCCAGGAAACGGTACCACAGCAAAAGGACCAACAGGCCCCGGGACATCATCTTCCACCAGGCCATCAGACTGATTAATTCATGCTGATACAATTGCATTTCGATGTTATATTGACTGTCCTATGTACAAACTATCTATTATAAATTACTATAAATTACACATTGCCCATTTAGATGATGTAAGGTAAATATTTCTACTCCTCATGTTTATGAAATAGGAATTTAATAAAGTCAATTCAATTCACCCTCTCCACTATCTGATCTGTCATTCTGGCTCCCATTCCCCCTACAACTTATTTTAACCACATCACACCCTCCCCTGCTCACTACAACTAGCAAGTCTTACCACTAGGATATTCGTCCCCTCTTGTTCTGTTCCTCTGACTAACGAATCCCCTATCAGTCTTTTGACTTTCCTCTGCCAGGTAATTCCCCCCACAGCTTCTGAAGTGGTCCACTTGTTGTTGTGTGAAATGGCCACAAGAGTACTCTGCGATGCCTATTTAACCTCATTCCCCTTCCTGACTCTCACCCAGTTTCCTGTGTCCTGCACCTTGGGTGTAACTCACCTCTCTTCATGTCATATCTATCACCCCCTCCAACTGCTGGATGATATGGAATTCACCCATTTCAAGCAGCTCATTGAAGTGCAGGGTTACAAGCTGCAGCTGGATGCACATCTTGTAGGGGAGGGCATTAGGGACACTGCAGGTCTCCCCTCCTTCCCTCGAATACCCCTCTAATTTGTAATAACCAGTGTGCAGATAAATCTTGGACTGTGTATTTTTTACCCAGTGACAAGATGTGCACAGTGAATTTTATATAGAGAGGTATTCATTTTCACAGCTAGCAAATCACTGTCAATAGGAACTTTGATCTTCTCTGGGTTTGATCGAGTTCATCTGCACTCTCACACAACCTATGTAGCAGGCCTGTAAGAGGAAATGCAGGAGTTTCTCACCAAAGCTTTTGCACATTGTCCATATGTGGTTTGCTTGCTGAATTACGCTTTAAGAAGTCAGATTTCCAAATATCACTCCACTTCTTCCCACTTGCAAATTCTCCAGCAACTTTTGCATCACCAAAATGCAAACAGGCATCACTAGTTTCTGTGTTCTACATAAATATTCCCCCTGAACCCTCCCCCAATGACTGACGGTGGTGAACTCAGTGAATGAAATCCCAATGAATATGAAGGGATGGGCAGTAGTCTGTCTCACTGGAGTCTGGCACATTTGTGAAGTGAAAGCTACTTGTTGCCCAGGGCAAAGGTGTTTGATATCATAATGTACCCAGAGAGAATGGGACAAAACATGTTCTCACCGGTAGAAAAGTCCAGAGCAAGAGGAGGTAGAGGAAGCAACACACACAAAATACTGGAGAAGCTCAGCAGGCCAGGCAGCATCTACGGAAAAGAGTACTAATGCTGAGTTCCACCGGCATTTTGTGTGTGTTGCTTGGAATTCCAGCATCTGCAGATTTTCTCTTGTTAGTGATTGGAGGTAGAACAAAGGTGATTTTCTCAACTGCTGATGTAAAAGATTGTGTTCCCTTTCTCCGAGTTCCTAATCCTTGCATTTAGATAGCTGGAGCTCAGCTCTGTCTGAGAGATCCATCGGTTCCCATTCCCTCATCAGCCAGAAGCTCCCCGGGGCCCGTGTACGGATCGTGGGGCTGAGAGAGAGGGAAGAGGACAGGACTGTCCCGGGATTGCTGCCCACGGTGTCCGAAATTCAGAGGAATTATCCTGAAGTCGGTATTTAAGATAAAAACACGGTTAATCGCTCGTACCTGCAACCGACATTTTCAAATCCTTCTGTGCACTGCGCGCCTGCGTGAAACTCAGGGACGGCCTCAGCCTGACGCCTGCGCATTTCATCGGCGCTTCAGCGCCGGTGAAATTCTGAACGAATTGCCCTATGGGTAATCACGGTGCCATTAAACATTTCTGCAAGCACCAGTTCAATGTCCATCCCTCATTTTTTTTTTATCTTGGGTATAGAAAAAATCTGCAGCTGTTTTAACGCAGAAAGCGGCTCCCATAAGCAATATACTCAATATGAACGTGTATCTAAAGCCAAAGTAAAATGCAGATATAAAACATAGGAGATTCTGCAGTTGCTGGAAATACTGAGAAAACATTTTCTATGTATTCCTCTCCAAAATTTCTGCCTTATCTGTTGATTTCCACCTGTGTTTTGCAGAAATTAACCACCTTTTTTTTCAATCAACCAGTTTCCAAATGCTTCTAATCTTTCACTTTTAACCACATCGTTCTGGTCTTATTCGTCCTCCTCCTTTGGACACCATCTCTCTCTGGAGCCCCTGACTCAGGCTGGCAAATCTTCGGTTTCTGACTCTGCATATCGAAGATTCACTCGCTAGTCTGCTGTCAGACTTTAGAGGTGAATTGTGTTACGAGAACGCATGTTCGTTTACTGTGAGTGTCGCTTTAAGTGCCTGAGTGAGGCGGGGCTGTGACGTCAGACACAAGCTGCGGCAGCCTGAGGGAGCGGGAGCGGGAGAGGGAGACAAGTTGTTGGAAATTCAGCGTGTGACTGCTATAGGCTGCAACTCTTCCATGCCCAAAAGGTTGAGTTGATCTGATCATCGGCACGCAGTGCACAACGGATGTGTGACTGTCAGTTCGTATCATCCATATGTGTGGATTTGCTGGAGTATCCTGTGGTATCACTTTTGTTGGTCCTTACGTGGAATCGGGGTGTTCTGTGGTAACCACTTGAAGACGATTTTCCTGTGACTGTCACCTGGTGATATTTCTAAGTGGATTTCGGAGCTAATCGACGGATAAGATCTTCGGCGACTGTTATTTCGTTTACCCAGCGTGGAATGTGTGTGGAATTCTTCGTAATTGCCTTCTCTCTACATTCCCTTTATTAGTAACTACGCTATACAGCAATATAAATGCAGATATATCAAACAGGTTAGCAATGATTGTGTGTGTGTGTGTGTGTGTGTGTGTGTGTGTGTGTGTGTGTGTGTGTGTGTGTGTGTGTGTGTGTGTGTGTGTGTGTGTGTGTGTAAATAGGAAAGCCAAACTTCTTCACGCCTCGGGGTGAATGGATACCGTCTGACGGTGATGAGTGAAGTTCGGTTCAGTTCGTGGGATTGAGTCGAGTAGTGATGGAGAGAGAGAGGGAGAGTTTTGAGTCTTCAGGTAAGCTGACGCCGTCGATAGTCCCGTCGTCCTCCGAAATCCTTTGGATGTCACCGACTGTGACACTACAAACGGGACCGTTCTTCTGTGGTGGAGTTATTAACCCAGGCGAGGGATGGACACACGAATAACTCCCCACCGGTCACAGCCTTTTCACACTGCGAGAGCCACGGATCGATGCTCCGGATCGATCTTCCAAAGCCCAACTTTTTCTGTGGACTCAACAAAGCTCATTCAGTGTCCAAAACCATATGTCTGGAGGTCTATCAGCGGACCTCCTACTTATCTCACCGTGCTGAGCCCCAGCTGTCCATCAAACAGTTCCTCCCTTCTCTCTCTGTAAGAACACAGAAGCTGACAGTGTCCTTGTAAAAGTGTCAACAAGCTTGCAGAGAAACCATAACACCATCTCCGAGGTCTTCCCCCCCCCCGTCTCTCTCTCTCTCTCTCTCTCTCTCTCTCTCTCTCTCTCTCTCTCTCTCTCTCTCTCTCTCTCTCTCTCTCTCTCTCTCTCTCTCTCTCTCTCTCTCCCTCCCTCCCTCCCTCCCTCCCTCCCTCCCTCCCTCCCTCTCCCTCTCTCTCGCTCTCTCCAACAAGGTGTTCGGTATTGAACAACTCCCTCTCTCTTTTCAAAAACACAGTTCATAGGGGTAATTCAGGACCCCGTCACAATACTAATAAAGATAATTGTTTTAACATCGAAACCAGACTCCGTTAGTGATCTATTGCTGCTGGTATGTAACAATTGCAACAACCCAGCTGTCTGAGGCATAGTCCTTTAAAATTGGTGAAAATGGCCCAAAATATTGAAAAGAGCAGGGAAGAAGGAGTTTAACCAACTTCGTCCGGAGCCCTGAAGAACGTCACAACCACAGTGAGCTCATCGTCTTGTTCAGCCCGGAGAAAATCATGCAGGAAATTCATGCAGGTGGATAAGATGATGAGAGCCATTGGTCGTGTGGATAGCCAGAGGCTTTTTCCCGGGGCAGAAACGGCTAACACGAGGGGGAATAGGGTTAAGCTGCTTGGAAGTAGGTACAGAGGACATGTCAGAGCCAAGTTTTTTAAACAAAGAGTGGAGTGTGTGTGGAATGCACCGCCAGTGACGGTAGTAGAGGCGGATTCAATAGGGTCTGTTAAGAGACTCTTGGATAGGTACATGGAGCTTAGGAAAATAGATGGCTATGCGGTAGGGGAATTCTAAGCAATTTCTAGAGTAAGTTACATGGTCGGTACAACATTGTGGGTCAAAGCATCGGTAATATGTTGTAGATTTCTGTGATTCTATTAAACGCAAGGGAAATCTCCTATCCCACAGAGTGGTGACTAGTTGCAATCTGTCATCTCAGGGAGAGTGAGAGGGGAACGGCAGGGATAGATTTTCATATACTGAAATGGAACAGAAACATGGGCAGGGACAAGATGGGCCGAGTGGCCTCTCAAGCGAGACACGGGATTTGATACAGAACTGATTTATCTTTCACAGATCCACAATATTAAACACAAGTCTAGTTTAAGGCTAACATCAACAGAACAGACTCCTCCAATGCTCCGAGACCAGGGTTCAGTCCTGGGTGCGATGAGCAGCCGCAAGAACTGCAGAATCTGACAGTAACAGTCCCTCATGAACCTGCAGCTGCCTTCAGTCACCGTGATGGTTAAACATTTAACACGGAGCTGATTTGAACTTCCTCCCTGATGTGAAGTTGCTGGTGTTGCTGCAGCTGGGATGATTGAGTGAAACTCTTTGCTCACTCCGGACAGAAATGTGGCCTCTATTTATTGTGAACTCACCGGAGCATCACAAGGTGGGTTAACTGAATGAGTCTCTTCGCACACACGGAGCAGGTGAACGGCCGCTTCCCAGTGCGAAGCTGTTAGTGTATCTGCGATGGCCGACTGAATCCCTTCCAGAATCCCTTCCAAAATGAGAGCCAGTGAATGACGTCACAGTGCTATCAACGTCATGGCGATGTATCCAATCAGATCACGGGCATGGACACATGTTCGGGCTCTCCTTGTCGCGAGTGAGGCGCTGTCTTCTCCAGCATCTCCGCCTCCACATTCAAGAACCGGCGGCATTCAAGCGCTGGTGAACTGACAGATACAGCGGAACTATCGTGCTGTTGTGGTTGTGATTCCCATACACAAATCCTTTGTATTTTCTACACTGTTAAAAGCTTACAAAGCACGTCGGTGGGTGAAGGACAACATTTCCACTCAGATTATTTAGTTTCCATGGTGCCTTCTGAGAAAAACACTGTCACAACTCAAAACAACTTGGGGGGACAAGACTTCATCTTCTAACTGGCCACAGTTCCGGCATCAGGAACAATATCAAACTCTCTGCCTCCCTCTTTGTATCAAAATGGATCATTCCTCCCCTTCATCAGTCTGTGACTTGGCTCAGTCTGTCTGTCTCCTTCGCATTCTGAGCATGCGCCACACACCCACTGAGATCACATTTTATTTATACAGCTGTGACTAGAGACTTTCTGATTATTATGTCCCTCCCGGCATTTGACGGAGGTAAACTCAGAGTTAGCAACGGTATTGAACATCGGGAGTAGGTGATTAGGCTTTTTCGTTGGAGATCGATAAACTGCCGGTCGTGTGTGGCTGTATGAGTGGGTCGTTTTCAGACTGGAAGGAGGTAGCGTTTGGAGTACCCCAGAGATCAGCCCTGACCACAGTTGTTCACAGTTTAATGTCCTGGCGGAGGCAGCGAGATGAGAGATGTCCCAGTCTGCTGGTGAGGCAGAAAGAGTGGAGTTGGGGGAGGGGAGGCTATTCACATGCAATTTCGTAGCTTTGCAATCAGTACATAGTGCACTGTGGGGCTGCAGTGACGGGATCCAATCTGCTAATTAAATTTGCTGACGGCACTACATTGATCGGCCGAATCCCAAATAATAACGAGGCAACCGACAGAGAAGAAGTCATCACCCCGACACAGTGGTGTCAAGAAAACAACCTCTCCCTCATTGTGACAAAAACACAGGAGCTGGTTGTGGATTACAGGAGGAATGGAGACAGGGACCAAATTCAACATTTCCAAGTCTGTTATTGACACAAAATGCACATTTTAATAGTGATCATGACGCAATGTATTTTATATATTGTTGATGACATAAAACATATTTATAGATTGTTACTGACAGAGAATCATATCATTTGTGTTCCGTGTGTTATCTGAAAGTACTTGCCTGTGATGCTGCCACAAGTCAGTGTTTCTCTGTACCTCTACCTTCCCATACGTGTGCACTTGGCAATAAATTCAACAGGACCTGAGAAATCTCAGTGAGATTTGATTAGTGATGATCATCTTGGCAGCTCGGTAGGTCGAATGTATGAGACAATACACTGTTGAATGCAAAACCCTGAGCATTGTCGATGATCAGTGGGATCTTAGACTCCAAGTTCATCGCTCCCTGAAAGAGACTGCACAGATTGATCGGGTGGATAAGAAGGCAAATGACATGGTTGTCTTTATTAGTTGAAGCACTGAGTTCAAAAGTCGGGAAGTTGTGTTGCGGCTGTTACGAGCCTGCGTTCCTACTGTGACTGTTTCTTTAAGAGCGCCGGCGTGAGGAGGCGGGACTATGACGTCAGTCACAGGCTGACAGCGCTGATTGTGGACTGAACCATAAGAGAGAGAGAGCGATCTGCAGACAGGCAGTCGGCCAGTCTAAAGAGAGAGAGAGACTGGAAAAGCTGATCGCTTCAGTTAGTTGCAGCTGAGGCTTTGAACTCTCCTATGCCCGCAAGAGTGGGTTGATCATCGGTACACGGAAACACAACGAATGTGTGTGGCTGTCATTTCGTATAATCCATAGGAGTGGGTTTTGGAATATCTTGTGTTAATCCTTGCCTGGGTATGCCGTGTGGTAACCCCTGGAAGACGGTATTCCTCTGACAGGTCACTTTCGCTGATAACTCGTATGTGGACGGATTCAACGGATAAGAACTTCGTCGACGGTTATTTTGAAGTAACCGCCTTTTCTCTACATTTCACTCCGGATCACAAATATCTCTCTCCCATCATTTATTCCGTGGATTACTGAACTTTCCTTCTTTACCATCTCAAGACTCTAAGCTTTGTTTCCTCAGGCTCGATAGTCTGGGGAATTATATTTACACATATATCCACTGAACACTGTTAACTTTCGTTAAGTTACTATGTTATAAGTAAATACTAATAAACAGAGTGTTTTAACCATCAAAACCAGACTCCAGTGTGAAATTTATTGCTGCTGGTTCGTTTCTAAAACTTCACAGTTCGTAACACAGCTTTATAAAACTAGTTAGACCACATCTGGAGTGTTTCATATAGTTCTGGTCGCCCCCATTCTCGGAAGGATGTCGGGGCTTTGGAGAGGGCGGGGAAGAGTTTTACCAGGACACTGCCTGGATTAGAGGGCATGAGCTATAACGAGAGATTGGACGAACACAAAGTACACTGCTGATGCTGTGGTCAAATCAACACGTACACACACGCTGGAGGAACTCAGGACTGACGAAGGGTCTCGGCCCGAAACGTTGACTGCTCGTTTCTTCGGATGCAGCCCGACCTGGTTGGACAAACTTGTGTTGTTTTCTCCGGAGCAGCGCAGGCTGGGGTGAGACTTGATGGACGTTTATAAGATTAAGAGAGGAATAGACAGAGTGGACAGATGATATATTTTTCCTGGGGGTTGAAATGTCTAACACATTTAAGGTGAGCGTCGATGTGAGCGGCAAGTTTGCTTCTTTCCACAGAGTAGCGGGTAACTGGATCTCTCTGGGGTGGGAGACCAAAACCGGTCACGTGATGCAGTTTACCCCCCCCCCCCCAATTAAACCGTAGGTGGGCAACATCGCGCTGCCGTTTCTGTGGCCCCGCCCTCCTGATGACGTACCACACTTCGCGCATGCTCACTGTCTCCGGGTGTGCGGTGTATTCCTTAACGCTCGGTGCTGAAGTCTGCGGGATCGAGAAAGGCTTCTCGTCTCGTATATCCGGGAGCCGGGGCTCTGGATTACTGTCTCCGGGCTGAAGATATCACTTTCCTATTGGTGAGTATTGAGACCGATCCCGAGCAGGGAGGTCTGATGTTGGCCGTCAGCCCCGAACTGAGGGCCAGTTACTCATTTATTTTCCAGTTATATGGGCTCGGCAAAAATATGTCGACTTCACTTAATCTGCTTTCAACGATTCAAACCAGGAGCCCAGGCTGTCTATTTCCGCAGAATTGAAATGGGAGACCAACCAACAGGTCACGTGAGGCTGCGTGCTGCAGATCCGCCCCGCCCTCCGCTTTGTGACGGAGGATCAAGTGAAGTGTTGATAACAAGGTTAACATGAATAATATCAGGAACGATCGGCTTCATGTATGAGGAGCATTTGATGGTTCCGGACCTGTGCTCGATGGAGTTCAGAGGGACGGTGGGGGTGGTGGAGGGATGTATGGTTAAGTAAACATACCGAATGCTAAAATGCCTGGATACAGTGTACATGGAGAGGATGTTTCCATTAGACAGAGAGTCTGTGATCTGACAGCACCATCTCAGAATAAAAATACCTCCTGTTAAAATTCAGCTGAGAAAAATCTTTTGGCCAAAAGGTGTCTGAAGTGTGGAATTTGTGAAGTTTGGTAGAGGCTGCCGTTTGGGTATATTTATGAGGGAGATTAATACATTAAAGATTGTTAAGTAGCTACAGGGTTACAGGAGGAAGGCAAGAATATGGTGTTGGAATAAAAATCAACCATGGATGAATGATGGGGCAGATCAGAAGGATTGAATCATCTGAATCTGTTCCTTCTGCCTGACCATGACTGAATGATGGCTCCTTCTGATTCCATATCGTTTTGTGACGTGTGTGGGACAATAAAAGATTGCTCACTGAGATCATTACTGTATATTTGCCTTCAATATTTAAATTTCAGTGAGTTTTGTTCTTAATAACATGAATCGGAAATGTTTGGTTCTCTTTGTTATTGTTAATATGCTTCAATATCTTTCAATTTAAAGTTAGACCTGCAGTGAGAGATTTATTGGAAGAAAAACCCCAACTGGAGGAAAACCACGACTGATGACGAGGGAGCAGCAACAAGTGAACCAACCTGAGGACTGGGAGCATCAATCAGAGAGAACCCAACTGACTCGGAGATTCCAGTGATTCAGTCAGGAGAAATTTTGGTGAGTCTTACTTCCTGTTCTTTAGACATTTCATACCTGTACAGTGGAAGGTAGCAAATAGCTGGAGTGAGACTGAACATGTCCAGAAGTACCAGTTATGCCTCTGTCAGACCCAGTTGCAATCACTCCAGGTCTGGTAATGTGCATCCAGCAACCCTTTGAAACCACTCCCATTATGTGGAAGTCGAATCTGGATAAAGTCACTGAGAGACTGTATAAGTACAAACTCTTTATTCCAAGCATCGGGCTTACTCAGTTAGTCGCTCAAACAGGAACAGTTGATGACTGTTCCCGCCCAATCCACTAACTGACTAACAATTCCCCTTACACCACTGATATATCCGTCCAGATACCCTCCACACAAGACATGCTGGAGCCAAAGTTATTTACTACATGAGAAGCTGGAGCCCCTAAAGACAGAGAACAAAACAGTCATAATGGCTTACACACACAGAACAGACTGAAGCTGTCCTATCTCTACACATGAGTGCACAATTCAGATAAGCATCCTGAAACCCTAGCTAGCTACCCTCAAGAAGAAATATGGCTCAGCATGGCTTAGCACATCTGTTGATTATCAGCAGTTTCTTTCAGAAAAACAGGCTGCTATTTTTTAACAAAGTGTTAACCCTTTTACACATTTTGTCATTCCCTCCTTTTGATCATTACATGATCAACAAAGCAGTAATTTTTTTGCAGGGAAAGCAAATGAGTACAACATTGACTTATCAGTGGGAAAAAAAAAACAGTGTACAACAGTATTTATAACAATGATATGGACAACTATTAGGTCATAATGCAATATCCTGTTCCATGTATTACTGAACATACCTTCAAAGACCACCACTTCGATCCTTCAGTGAACCGATGTAAATCATGCTCTGCTTTCTATCTAGTAGCTATCAATCACCTTGGCAGTGTGCTTGGAGAGGGATGTAATGTTAGTAGATTCATCAAGGATATAGGTGCAGCATTCTGTGTCAATAATAGCACAGGTTCCCCCTTTCTCAGCTGGGTTAAAGTCTACAATTTTGTTGGACTGTTTGCCAGATTGCAATCATTTCGGTGGATATTTCTGTTACTTGGGCCTGTGTTTCTGTCAGGGTCCCTGCAGTGTTGTGGCCAGCTCCTCAAGTGCTGTAGGTAAATTGATGGTCTCTCGTGAATTCCTGGCTACTCCATAGGCGAGAAAAGCGATCATCCAAAAGCACTCAATCTGTTATTCCTCTCTGCTGCTGGGCACCTGCAACTAAGACCAGGATTCATGTTTCCCAGTGTAGGAAATTCCATTTGATGGGAACTTGAGATACCATCCCTCAAAACACTGACAGCCACTGTCATCTCTGACTGGACCGCAGTTCCTCACCTCACTTCCCCGGGTGTTATTTGAGAAATCCCAGGCTTAGAGTTCCTCACTCTGGTTGAGTGGAATTACTGACATTGGAAAAATAGTTTTACCATGCTGTGAAATTGCAGCACAAACGCAGCAGGCCCCTAGTTCTGCCTATATGGCACAGGTGTGACAGAGAGACAGAAAGGTGTTAACATGGGGGCCCACAGATATTGTTTGAGCAATAAGGCAAAACACAAAGACCACTATCAACGAATACATTTTCCTTAAGTCCGAGAGAGCCCTTCTCCTCAGTTCCTTCTGTAACACATTTTCAGTATGTTCAATGTATCCATTGAGATTGCCCCTTCGGTTTCACAGCCGTGGGAGTGGTCAGTAGCACCTGATATGGTCCTGTCCACTGAGGTCAGAGTTTTCCTCAATCACAGTTCTTGATTAAGACAAAATTCCCAGGTTCTATGGTGGGATAGTCACTCCTCTCTGTGGGGTAGTTCTCTTCCTTGTAAGCCTGTCATACCTGTGAATGTAATTCTTGGAAAATTTTGGTTAGTTGGCATACATATTTCCCAATCTCTTCCCTTCAGATATGCATATCCAATTTTGCTGGTAGACTTTCTGGGAGCAATGGTACACAAGGCCTTAGTTCCCAGGGTGTCTTCATGGGCCATCTGGAAATGATTTCAGCTGGTGACAACCCTGTTTTCCCATGTGGGGTAACCCTCATGTGGAATCAGGCTAATGGTAGGACCTTCAACCAAGTGAGTCCAGTCTCCGCTGTTAGTCTGGCCAGTTTACTCTTCAGAGTGCCATTGGCTCTCTCCACTCTGCCAGCGGCCCGTGGGTGGTGTACACCGTGGAATTGTTGCTTGATAGCTAGTTCATTTGGTACCCCTTCGTATACTTTCACCACAAAGTGTGGGCCATTGTGAGAGCTCAGCATCTCTGGCAGGCCATACTTGGGAATTATTTCCCATAATAATAACTTCACAACAGACATAGTAGTATTATTGGTAGTTGGAATAGCTTCAATGCATCTACTAAACACATCTATAATATCTAAGCAGTATCTATAGCAATGTACTCTAGGCAATTCAATAAAATCAACTTGTAGACACCTGGCAAGGGACTCGTACCCAGTGTGCAGGGTACAGGTTACCAACCATTCCCCCCTTTCCCGGGTGTGTCAAATCATGTATATGATCGACCAATATTGGTAAAAACTGTGTAGGAACACAAACCTGTCCCGCTGGAGTAATACAAATAGCTAGGTTGGGTTCTTTCTAGCACCCCATCTGGGACCACAATTTGCGCTGCTGCTCAGAGATGTCCCCATGAAAAGTATGTACCTCCCATGTCTGGCAAACCTGTTCTGCTTATGTCACAGAGGGTTGCCTGATGGGAACCCGAGGAGACTACAACTACTAGGATTGTGCCACACTTTTCGCTGTCTCATCCGCTAAAGCATTGCATTTAGTGACTCAGTCAACATGTGGGTGTGGGTCGCTCATTAAATAACAGCCAAAGCTCGAGGTAGCTGTAGAGCGGTGAGTAAGTTGTTTACAAAGGTGACATTAATAATGGGGTGGCCAGAGGAAGACAGGAATCCCCATGTTCCCAGAGAGCCCCGTAGTCATGTACAATTCCAAATGCATAACGGGAGTCTGTGTAAACGTTCCCACTTTAGTCTGTTGCTGGGATACAGGCACGAGTCAGAGCAAACAGCTCAGCCTTCTGGGCGGAGACAGCTGCTACAAAAGAGGCCTTCTCAATTACTTCACTGTATGTCACTATTGTATAGTCAGAATATCATTTTCCTGATGGATCCACAAAAGAGCTTCCATCCTCAAGGAACGTTACCTCAGGCTAGAGGGGGTTTTGAGGAAGGGATGGGAGAGTCTGTCCTTCTTTCACGGTGATCCAGACCGGGGGCAGTTGGTGCAGTCAACTTCATTGCCTGAAATTGAGCAGAGATTGTGTGCAATGTCTTGGGTTCAGTCAATTTTAAAAGAGAGTCTTACCAGATGTCCCGTCTTCACCTCAATGTCCTTCCAGTATCGGAGTTGGCCCACGGCCAAGTCTTGCCAGTCTCCCTTGGTGCTGGAGGCTTGTTTCCTCAGGGTGAAGGCAAGGAACTCTGGGCTCTTTGACTTGAACCCAGGGCAAACCCTAACGATGGTACGGGGAGCCACCAGTCCTGTCTGCCACCAAAGGAAATCCGGAACTTCGGCCAGTAATGTGCTGCCCTCTTTTCCTTAATCCTGTCCAATCACCATGACTGGGAACTTCTCTCGCTCGAGGGGTGCATAATATTGGCTTTCCTCAATGAGCACCCCCTAGTGTCATAGCACAGAATCACATGAGGGTCGGCCGCTGACGGAAGGGGTTCAAACGCGGTGGAGTCCAGATTAAGTGCCCACCACTGGGGATTCGGAAACTGGGGAAGCTGTCGGTTGGTCACTAGTCCCAGGGTGATGCCCTTATCTGTGTCTCCACTCCTCCTGTCCTCCACAATCAGCTCCTTTGTTTTTGTGATAATGAGGGAGAGTTTGTTTTCTTGATACCAGTCAGATATTGTTCAGACCTCAGACAGAGTCAGCAATCAAATGGTTGAGCATGGTGCGATGAATGTGCTGAGCTGTGTATAGCACAATGCAAGAAGCATTGTAGGAAAGCCAGATGAGGTCAGGACAGGGAATTATGATATTGTGGCCATTATAGGGGTTTGGTTGCACCCAACAGTCTGAGGGATTTAGAGGAACAAATTTGCAGAGCGGTCACAGACCATGCCAAGAAACAAAGGTTGAGATTGTAAGCGATTTTAACTTTCCATATATTGACTGGGACTCCCATACTGTAAAAGGACTAGATGGGGTAAAGTTTGTCAAATGTGCCCTTAATTGGTACGTAAAATTCCTGATGTAGAAGTGTGCAATAAGCTGTTAGGCAATGACCAGGGCTGGTGACAGAAATTAGTGTTCATAATGCCATGAAATTCAAAATAAAGATGAAAAAAGAGAGGTCTGGACCATGGGTTGAGATTCTAAATTGGAGAGAGGTCAATTTTGATGGTATCAGAAAGGATCTGACAAGTGTGGATTGGGACATGCTGTTTTCTGACAAAGGAGTACTTTGTAAGTGGGAGGCCTTCAGAAGTGAAATTTTGAGGGTGTAGAGACTTTATGTGCCTAACAATGTAACAGTTGAAACGTAACTGGTGCAGGGAATCCTGGCTTTCTGGCTATATTGAAGCCCCGGATATTTCGTTCCTTTAAATGCCTCAGACTTTTGGGTGCTAGCAAGACTCATTAATCATCATCCATGCCCTGAGCTCATCTGAACATTTTCATTGTCTTCTGTTGGTTTCTCGCTTCCCAATAGATTTTGCTCTTTTGTTTGCCCTCTCTTTGGCTTTTATGTTGGCTTTAGCTTCTCAATTCAACTATGGTTATGTCCTCCTGGTTTCCAATGTTTTCACTTCCTTGGGATATGTCGATCACTCAGCTCCTGAATTGCTCCCAGAAATTCCAGCCATTGCTGCTCCGTTGTCACTCCAATCTTTTCCCTTCCAAACAAGTTTGTCCAGCTTCTCTGTCATAGAATAATGGAGACGTTCAAAATAGAAACAGGCCATTTGGCCCATATAGTCAATGCCAAAAAAACATTTAAGCTGTCTATTGCAACTAACTGCACCGAGACCATCGCCCTCCATACACCTACCATCCAGGCTTCCATCAAAACCTCTTTGAAATGGTGAAACCGAGCTCGTATTCACCACTTGTGCTGACATGTCATTGCACACTCTCACGACCATTTCAGTAAAGAGCTTTTCCATATGTTCCCATTAAGTTTTCACCTTCCCCATTTACCCATGACCTCTGGTTGCCATCCCACCCAACCTCAGTGGAAAAAGCTGCTTGCATTTACCCTATCTATACCCTCATAATCTTGTATACTTCTGACAATTTCCCAAAGCTATGTACAATGTCCTTGTTTATGTTTAGAGCCTTTTTTACGTGTATAGGATGATGAGGGGCATTGATCATGTGGATAGGCAGAGGTTTATTCCCAGGGCTGAAATGGCTAACACGAAGGGGCATAGTTTTATGTTGCTTAGAAATAGATACCGAGAGGTTGTCAGGGGTAAGATTTTTACCCAGAGAGTGGTGGGTGCGTGGAATGCACTGCAGGCTATTTGTGTGAGAGTATTTCAGTTACAGTGGGGCCAGGAGCCCGTGCTGCTCAGTGGGAAGAGGGAGCAATACCAATGACGAGAGTCAAACTGAGCCAGGTCACAGATTGGAGATGGGAGAGATGCCCCATTCTTAAAGAGACAGGAAGAGCATCAGAGAGTTTGATGGTCATTCCAGGTACCAGCACTGTGCCCAGTTAGAAGATGATTTCTCTCTCCAACTTGGGTTGAACTTCACTGTAAGAGTGTGTTGCCAGATCACACCGTGACAACTCAAGTGATCTCATATGAAAAGTTGCCCCACACACATTGATGGATTTTGTAAATCTTTTTACAGGCTAAAAACAAGGAATTTATCTACGGGAATTTCGAACACAACATGCCAATTTTGCTGTCTCTGTCCAGATATTTAAGAAGTGGAGCAAGGGATTCACTCGATCATCCTTCCTGCTCAGGCTGTGGGGAGGGATTCACTTGGTCATCTGACCGACTGGCAAAGCGGAAATTTTACACGGGGAGAGGCCGTTCATTTGCTCAGACTGTGAGAATGGATTCAGTGGGTCTTCTCAACTGAATGTACATCAGCAAGTTCACACTGGACAAGGCCATTCACCTGTTCTGTGAGTGGGAAGGGATTCAGTTGGTCTTCCCACCTGTGGACACACCAGTCAGTTCACACTGGGCAGAGGCTAGTCATCTGCTGAATTTGTGGGGAAGGATTCACTCGGTCATCTGACTTCATGGCTCACCAGCGAGTTCACACTGGAGAGCGGCCTTTCACCTGCTCGGAATGTGGGAAGGGATTCACCTACTCATCCCAACTGAAGATACATCAGCGAATTCACACTGGAGAGAGGCCATTCACCTGCTCAGACTGTGGGAAGGGATTCACACAATTAGCTGGCCTACAAGCACACCAGTCTGTTCACACTGGGGAGAGGCCGTTCACCTGCTCAGACTGTGGGAAGGGATTCACTTCGTCATCTCAACTGAAGGTACATCAGCGAGTTCACACTGGGGAGAGGCCGTTCAACTGCTCAGACTGTGGAAAGGGATTCACACAGTTAGCTAACCTACAAGCACACCAGTCAGTTCACACTGGGGAGAGGCCGTTCTCTTGCTCAGACTGTGGGAAGGGATTCAATTCATCATCTAAACTGAAAGTACATCAGCGAGTTCACACTGGGGAGAGGCCATTCACCTGCTCAGACTGTGGGAAGGGATTCACACAGTTAGCTAACCTACAAGCACACCAGTCAGTTCACACTGGAGAGTGGCCGTTCAACTGCTTAGAATGTGGGAAGGGGTTCATTCGGTCATCTCAACTGAAGGTACATCAGCGAGTTCACACTGGGGAGAGGCCGTTCACCTGCTCAGACTGTGGGAAGGGATTCACACAGTTATCTGGCCTGCAAGCACACCAGTCAGTTCACACTGGCAAGAGGCCATTCACCTGCTCAGTCTGTGGGAAGGGATTCACTCTATTATCTTGCCTACTGACACACCAGTCAGTTCACACTGGAGAGTGGCCATTCACCTGCTCAGACTGTGGGAAGGGATTCACACAGTTAGCTAACCTACAAGCACACCAGTCAGTTCACACTGGAGAGTGGCCGTTCAACTGCTTAGAATGTGGGAAGGGGTTCATTCGGTCATCTCAACTGAAGGTACATCAGCGAGTTCACACTGGCGAGAGGCCATTCACCTGCTCAGTCTGTGGGAAGGGATTCACTCTATTGTCTTGCCTACTGACACACCAGTCAGTTCACACTGGAGAGTGGCCATTCACCTGCTCAGACTGTGGGAAGGGATTCACTCGGTCATTTCAACTGAAGGTACATCAGCGAGTTCACACTGGGGAGAGGCCATTCACCTGCTTGGACTGTGGGAAGGGATTCACTTCGTCATCTCAACTGAAAGTCCGTCAGCGAGTTCACACTGGGGAGAGGCCATTCACACTGGGGGATATTCTGTGGGAAGGGATTCACTCAATCATCTCAATTGAAGGTACCTGAGCGAATTCACACAGGTGAGAGGCCATTCACCTGCTCAGACTGTGGGAAGGGATTCACTCGGTCATCTCGCCTACTGACACACCAGTCAGTTCACACTGGAGAGAGACCGTTAACCTCCTGTTAATGTGGGAATGTATTCACTCAGTCATCTAACCTTATGTAACTCTCACTCCGGCTAGCAGCTTAATATAGGGGGTGATAGCCCCCTAGCTCGGCCAAATGTGTGTGGATGCTGCGCCACGTCCCCTGTTACATATCAATACCCCAAAATAACAAACAGTACACAAGATGTGATTCATAATTCTTACTTTGACTATAGGGTTAGTAAAGTAAAAAAAAAGGGCCCACTCTCCCCATTTGTGGCTTCTCATCTCTCCACAGCAAAAGCCCATGAAATTCTCTCATTCAGACTCACAAGAAAGAACATTTCTGTCATTGGATAGCCCAGCACTCCAAATCCCTGTTATCTCTAGTTGTATCCTAAACATTGCTGCTGCAGAGAAACCACTACCTCAGCAGTGAAACCTTACAGTGTGTTACACTTACAACACACTACCGGGTTCACACAGGGGAGAAAGTTTCAATAAGCTTCATGCTGGATATTTGTCCATCACCATTGCTGAATGCTATTTTGAGAGTGATTGTAAGTGTTGAACTCTGCAATTATTGCTGCTGCTCACCACACCCAGTTCTGCACCTTGGTCACTGGGCATGGGAGGAGTTTCCTCTGCTGCATATTCACCTTTAATGGGACTAGATCTGTGACAAATGAATCAGTTCTATCTTAAGCACTGTCTCTGTTACTTAGTGAATTTATAACACACCTAGTGTACAGTAGAGAGTCAACTCAGGCCGGCTGAACCCTGCCAGTGATTCTGTTCCACAACAGATCTTTCAAATCCTCCCGTTGTTCACCTCTCACTCTCCCTGGGATGAGGTCCAAATAGTCATCACTCTGTGGGTGAATATGTTTCCCTTGAATTTCTTGCAGACTGAAGAAGTCGAGCTGACTGCGCATCTGTCTGAGATGTTCTTTGCCCCTCTAATCTCTGGGCTGAGGAAGAATGACATTGGGAGTTAACCTCCTTAATCACGACTCATGTCCACATTATGTGTCACTTTCCCCACTTCTAAAATGTTGTTAGCGAACACCACTGTCCTCTAAAGACTGAAAGCAGAGTGGGAAGTCATCAATTGGATTTTCAATGAAGCTGGGTCAGAAACCAGAGGCAGGTCTGCACAGAGCAGAATTTGGGGCCCTGGACGATGTTCGGGGTAAGAACATATGATGAGGAGAGGGGATTCAGCAACAGGGCATGTCAACGAATGACATTTGGAAGCAGATTGACAGAGAAAGTAATTAGGTTATCTGACTGACGACACAAACACTACCTGTGGTGAGGTGTTCCACTGATTGAGGAACATGTGTGTTAGGAATGGTTTTATCTATTGGGGGAGTTATTCCTGCTTGTTTATCCTGTAATATTATAACCAGATGGATTGACCTATCTGAAATAATGTATTGATGATCATATAATTTGCAAGATTTTGGCTCTAAAACTGGATCAGGCTTGAATTTATGGTGTTTTCATGAGGTGATGGAGGGCATTCATGAGTTTGTATTTTAAAGCAAGATTTTGGTGAATGATATTTGCCACTTGATTGTACCTGCGTAAGTAATCAGATTGAGTTAAACTGCTGCAGGATCCTAGAATGTGTTGGACTGTGTCTGGTTTCTCTTGGCCTTTTCTGCACTTACTGCTTTGTTTGTTTGTATTTCATGAAGTTTCGATTTGTTTTACTTTTGTTACCCACCTCGTCCTGTATTTCCGCAAGGAACTCCTCTGTTTCTGGGAAGAAGTCTCCAACTCTCAGTCAGGTGATCGATGCTTCCTTGTCACCATCTCGTCTGCTCAGATCATTGGGATGTCTCCCATGGAGGGTCATACACATTTCACTGGTTAATGTTTTCTTCCAGAGTGATGATTTAATTTTCTGAGCCAGCTTGTCATTTAAGTTTTATGGTCTGTATTTCTTATCATAATTGCATATACACACATGGAGTCAGTTCAGTTCCTCCGCCATATCCTTATCTCCATTTACAATTTCTCCAACATCATTTTCTTTCGGTCCTATATCTACCTAACCTGTTTTTTACTCATTATATACTTGAAAAAGATTTTAGTATCCTTTTTGATATTATTTGCTATCTTTCTTTCATAGTTCTTCTTTTCTCTATTAATGACCATACTTCTCTTTCGTAAGTTTTTAAAAAAACTTCCCAATCCTCTGTCTTTACACTAAGTTTTGCTTCCTTGTATGCCCTCTGCTTTGCTTTTACTTTGGCTTTGACTTCTCTTGTCAGCCACGGTTACATCCTTTATCCATTCGAAAACTTAGTTTTCTTTGGAATATATCTGTCTTGCACTTTCCTCACTTCTCGCATAAACTCCAGCCACTGCTGCTCTGCCGTCCTCCCTGCTAGTGTCCCTTTCCAGTCAACCTTGGCCAGTTCCTCTCTCATGCTACTGTAATTTCCTTTACTCCACTGAAATACTGACACATCTGATTTTGGCTTCTCTTTCTCAAATTTCACAGTGTACTCAATCATGTTGTCATCACTAAGGGTTCCTTCACTTCCATCTCTCTAATTACCTCTGTTTCATCACACAATACCCAATCCAGTACAGCCGATCCCCTAGTGGGCTCAACAACAAGCTGTTCTAAAAAGCCATCTCGTAGACATTCTAGAAATTCTCTCTCTTGAGATCCAGTGCAGAACTGATTTTCCCAATCCACTCTTCCAGTAGCGATCTGATTTTTCCAATGATTTTCCTTGCTTTTGACCCCCTGTCAAAAGTTCTGCTAATGTGAATAGATCAGTGAGTAAAAGACGACCTGATTTCCAAAAGGCATAAAGTTAGAGATGACACATTTCTTTAATATTTAAGCAAGATTACATTTTTATTTCAATCTATTACAGTTTCAAAATAACAAAAAAAGGAAAAGGGCCAGAAGCAAATGTTTGGGCGCCCTACATTTTCAGTAGCACCCCCTTTGGCAAGTATCACAGCTTGCAGACACTTTTTGTAGCCAGCCAAGAGTCTTTCAATTCTTGTTTGGGCAAATTTCTGGGTTCAGACATTAGTAGCAATGTACTAACTGTGGAAATTACAAACCACAATATTATTAGAATCACAGAGCCAAGCAGCAATGAAACAGGCCTATCAGCCCTTCTAGTCAATGCTGACCTGTTTTTGTTGTTACTGCCCATTTCCAACTACCTGCATCAGAGCCTCCATACACCTCCCACCCACGTCCTCACCCAAATCCCTCTTTAGTGTCTAAATCAAACCCACATCCTCCACATCCACTGGCAGCTCATTCCACACTCTCACCAACCTCTTCACCAAAGTGAAGAATTCCCCTTCAGATTCCCTGAAAATAATTCACTTTCACACGGAACTTATGTGAAATGTCAGGATGAGAGGGTGGACGGGGCAGAGAGGGAAGACAGTAAAGGGAGGGGTGGTTGAGTGTGGAGAGGGAAACAGAGCGGAGTGTTTATACTTAATATTTTTGAGAAAAATTAATTGTTTTAACTTGCTGCAAACCTACTCTCCATATCCTGTATATTCTTAACCAGATTACTGATCCAGATGACAAGTAGCAATGGTTGATGTTCAAAGTAAATTTTATTATCAGAGTACATAACTTTTATATAGTCAGATACCACATAAAACCCTGAGATAGTTTTTCCTACAAGAATACTTAGCAAATCTTTAGAGTAGTAACATGATCAATGAAAGATCAAGTAGAGCACAGAATTCAACCAACTATGCAAATGCAAATATAATTAAATATCAATGAATAATGAGAGCAATGGGGTGTAACCCTGGGGAACCTCACTGGGCTCGGGCCTCGAGTCCAATAAACAGCCTCTCACCATCACTCTCTGCTTCCTACCATCAAGACATCTGTGCATCCAGTTAACCAGCTCTCCCTGGACCCCGTGTGATCTAACTTTCGACAGCAACTTACCATGCTGAACCGTATGAAAGAACTCACTGATGCCCATATCGGCCACGATCCTGGGTCAGAGATGTCACCGATCAGAGGGCATAGATTTAAGCAGAGGATGAAGAGGTTTAGAGGGATCTGAGGAAGAGATTTCTCACTCAGAGGGCAGCTGAAATCTGGAACTCACTGCCCGAGGTTGTGGTGGAGGCAGGTCCCTTCACAACATTTACGAAGAGGATGAGCATTGAAACTGCCGAGATACAGTCGGCTGTGAACCAAGTGCTGATAAACGGGACCAGTGTAGACAGTGAGTGGATGGTCAGAACAGGTATGGCCGGCCAAAGGCCTGTTTCCGTGCTGTGTGATCCACCACTCCGGGCATGGTAAATTAACGATGGTGGCACCGCAAGGCATTGATTTCAAAAATCCACACCCCTCCTCAACCTAAAATAAACCAGACTGCAACCTTTGTCACCACTGGGAGTATCTGTTTCTGTCAATCTAACATAGAGATTGATCACTTCTGCTAAACAACTGGCAATTGATGAAGTTCCTGTGTCTTCTTCCATTACTGTTGCCGGCATACAGCAAAACTAACCCTCTCACTATGACAGAATCAGTGATTAAATCCGGCCCCAAACACTGTGATTTCATCCCTGCACATTGTAACTTGAACGATCTCACTGACGGTCTGATGGAGACACAAACCCTGCCCTCTGCACATGTGATCACATCTCCCCTGCTTCTGACATTTCAAATACCCTCAGAATGGTTTTCTGATTCAGTCTGAAGGTTATGGTACATTCAGCTCGTCGTCAGACCTGACAAACCATGTCTTCCCACAGCTGGTTCCACCTGTTTGTGTGTCCTCTTTCCTCCACCTCCAGGGAAGCTGCATCTCCACCAAACTCCTCACTTCAGACGACTGTCTATATCCGTGACACAGGAAATCACATCTCTGTCACTCTCCTGATACGGTATCTGACCTGCTCACCTCCGGGTCTCCTCCCTCACCAAGCTCCTTCCTCAGTCACTATCTGTGAGATTATATAAAAACACAATTACTGTAAAACGATCTATCAGACAGCTCCTGTACCCCTCCACCCCGGACGATGGTTTGCTGATTAAAACTCTCTCTCCTCAGCCCGTTCCCTATTCCCTTTCCCTTTGCAAACTCCAGCTATGCCAGCTGATCCGAATCCACTGTGAGGACATTTATATCTCACAGGAGGATGTAGAAACCCGTGTCGTTCTCTGATACAGAGGTCACTGACACCCCACCGCCATTCCAGTCTGCACCAACAGCCCATGACGGTGACAGCTCTGCCAGACACTGGGGCTTTGTAACAAACACAATATTAGCAGCAAGATTAGACAGTAATTCATTTGCAGAGAGAATTGCTGCTTCCTAAAAGGACACGCGAGCGTCCGATACAACGGAGCAGATCCTCCCCTGTTTACAACTTTATTTGACCCGGGTCACGGAACGTCCGATCATCCCACTTTCTCACAACAGCAACCTCACCCCGCATCCCCCCCCTCGAATACGGTCCCCCAAAACGTCACTCCTCTCACCCCACACCCACAGTCCACCCATAACCTCTACCCACACACACAGAGACAGATACCTTTCACCCCATATCCCTCCTCGCCTGGGAACCACAACTAGCTGATCCCACAGCCCGGGCTCGGGCGCAAAGCTAAAAGCGGGGCTGCGGGACCGGAGAGCCCGGAGCCTCCAGCCGTCCGGCAGAGCTCGTTCCCGACACTTTTCATAGAAACATGGAAAACCTACAGCACAATACAGGCTCTTCGGCCCACAAAGTTGTTCTTCCACGGCAGCCCCCGATTTCCACAAACCCGAGATCAGTACCATCTTCACGGAATCCTGAACAGAAGAACCGCCGGCGACAGCTACGGTCGGCCCTGCGCCTGCGTTTAGCAGGAGGTTCTGGGCTGCACCAGCCGTGGCCAGATGTCCCTATCGGGGGACCAGTAGCCGGAGGCGGGAGGGACAACGGAGAGGTAAATCACAAACAAGACAAAGTCTACAGATGCTGGAAATTCAGAGCTACACGAACAAAATGCTGGAGGAACTCAGCAGGCCGGGCAGCATCTATCGGAAAGAGTCAACAGTCGACGTTTCCAGTTGAACCCTCCTTCAGCACTGAGATGGGATGGGAGAAATATCTGAATAAAATCGGGGCGGGCGAGGAAATGTCTCGCTGGAAGGTGACAGGTGAAGCCAGGTAGGTGGGAAACCTCAAGAGCAGAAGAAAATAGAGTCTAATAGGAGAGGAGAGTGGAGAATAGGAGAAAGGGATGGAGCAGTGGATCCAGAGAGAAGTGATAAGCAGGAGAGAGGACGTGAAAAGTCAGAGAGGGAGTGGGAGGGAGGGGTGTGAGGGAAATTTGTTCACCGGAAGGAGAAATCGATATTTATGCTATCGGGTTGTGTGTGTGTGTGTGTGTGTGGGGGGGGGGGGGGGGGTGCCCAGACGGAATATAAGTTGCTGATCCTGGACACTCAGGGTGGACTCGACTTGGCACAAGATGGGCTGACACGTTGGAACAGGAATGGGAATCGGAATTGAAATGTTTGGACACCGGAAGTCCCGCTCGGAGCGGATAGTTCAAAGGTTAATTTATAATCAAAGTAGGTCTCCATAAATAACTCTTTTTTTTTTTCGCCAGAGATGTACGAAACAAAGAAAGAGCATGAAAGTCGTTCAGAGAGAAAAATGAAACTCCCACCCCCCCCCCCCCGCATAAAAGAGAACGACTTCCCGATCATCAACCCCCAAAACCACCCCTCCGGCACAAAAGGGAACAATAATATCGACCCCCGGTAAAAAAAAAACACCCCTACCCCGCACAACTGCGGAGGAGCCGGTGTCACCAGTGTCGAGGCGGCCGCATCGGGAGCAGCGAACACAACGGGCGACCCCGGAAGATTCACAGGTGAAGTGTCGCCTCACCTGGAAGGATGTTTAGACAACGGAGAGAGTTCGGCCGTCCGGCACTTTCACTGTGACACCCCGAACTCCACATCAAATCCGTCCAAACGAATCTGGGTGAACTTTAATGACGAATAAATATAATTCCTCACAACGATCAGCTGTCTGAATGATTCCCTGACTCTGAGAGGAAGGGGTATCTATGGTCCACACTGTCAGGGTGTTGAGTTTACCAGGAGACAAAGACTGCAGGGACGTGAGGTTTTCTGTTGACTAATACACTGTGTGTGGACCCCGCTGGCAATTCTGGTGTTGTGACCCGAATCGAGACAAACACCACGCTGCCCACTCCACCAACAACACGGCACAGCCGGACACATAACAGGGGACTTTACATCCCACAACACTGGATTCAGTGATGAAACCCGTGATTAATGTTGTTCTCCCACTGAAAAGTCCGTCAATGTGCTTTTGAATGCGAGCGCTCTCCCACAGGTGACGTCATACAGCTTCTCACCCCACGCGCCTGACGTCACACACGCGCTGCTGTGCACGACCTTTATCGGTTTAACAGCTGGGCTAATGATCACGTGACCAGCCCCTTTCCTCCCCTCACCGCTGTCAACGCAGGATTCAGGATCTGTGCTATACCAATTCGTGCGAAGCGATGTCAATCACTGATTATACCCAGTCGCGGAGGCGGACAAGCCGAGTGGGCGTTACCCCTCTGAGTCCGTCTCCCGCTCGAGCGCCGACAGCCTCCTCAGAGCGGAGAAAACCTCAAAGTAAATGTCCGCTTTCTGATTTATTTCCATTTCCCTCCGAGGGCAGTTGGGGCGTTTGTGAAGCGTCTCCTGCGGCCGGAGTCTGATGTATCGCTGAGAGGTCGGAGGAGACAGCTCGGCCCGTCGGTTCGATGCCGGTTCCCCTGGTAGTGAGAGAGAGGGGGGATTTTATTGAAAGAATGAAGATGGTGTGAGAGGGGGCGGACAGTATGTTTGTCCCGGTGGGGATAGGAGGGGCTCATCCGTAGAAATGTCTGAGCCCACGGTGGTGTCGAGCAGAGGGATTCACCACATTGGGGGCAAACACCAGCAGACTGTTGAACTGCAAGAGGGGCCGATGGGCCGGGCAAAGTGACAATTATTTGGGATTTGTTGAGATTGTACCTGGAATATGGTGTAAAATCCCGCTCCCCATACTAACACGGGTTAGACAGACCAAAGAACAAACTGCCGGAGGAACTCAGTGGGTCGGGCAGCATCTGTGGAGGGAAATGGACCGTCAACATTTCGGGCCGAGACCCTCCCTCTGGACTAAGTGTGGACGGGAAATAATCAGAGAAAAGAGGTGAGGGTTGGGGATGGGGCAAGAGCTGGGGAGTGAGAAGTGGATACAGGTGATGGGGGAGGTGGGGAGGTGGTATTTGTTATAGAGAGTGCAATGAACATTCACCTGACTGATCCCTAGAGTGGTGTGGTCATCATATGGAGAAATATCAAATGCGATAATTCTTTCATTTGGAGAATCGAGGACTGAGAGGAGAACACATTGAAATGCACAACATCATTGCCGGTTGAACCAGGGATCCCAGTCTCTGAAACAGGAATAGACTATCCAGGACTGAGATGAGGGGAAATATCTCCACTCAGACGGTGGTGAATGTCTGTAAATCCCCACCACAGAGGGCGGTGAAGACTCGGTGATCGTCCCCACGTAAAACAGAGGGCGGCAAATGTGTGGAGACTGAAGGGATGGAGGAAATGAGGACTGGGCAGAAACATGTGGCTAGATGGGAGAGCAGACGCCATCTTGCTGATGGTTAGAGGGGCTGAATGGCCTCCTGCTGTTTCTCACTTGATGTTTCAGTGTTCCTGTCCAGCAAGGCTCCGGAGGAATGTGAATAGAAATTAGTGTTTATAAACACAGAACTGATTTAAATGAAACGTGAACATTTCCTGTTTGGGTCTGAATTATGTTTTGGACCTGGATGGGAATGGAGCCGGTGACTCTGACCTGGACATGAAGGGAAAGAGATCGGGGAATATATGGTGTGGAAAAATAATCATGTATCTGGGGTAAATATGGAATAATGTGGGGAATGCGGTGAATGGGTCGGGCAGCGTGTGAGGGGCGAGGAGCAGAGTCACTGGTTCAGGAGGGAGACCCTCCATCCGTCACCTGATCCCGGTTCCTGTTCACGTTTTTCTGCAGATCGGTAGCATCTGCGGGTCACTGCTCTACGTGTATGTGTAGCTTCACCTTTCACCCGTTCAGACAAGGCAGTGAGATCCGGATCTGTCACGTCCTCTCGTTATGGGTGGACAATGTATTTTTTTCTCTGCAATACTTTCTGCATGTTTCATTCCACTGTTTTGAGATGCTGAAGTGCAGCCGATGTTTCTGGGTGTCTGACCCACTTATGTGAGAACTTAGCCTTTTCTATTTATCTGAGCTTCTCATAAATGTGTAAAGTTTAGTTCAGCTTCACTTCAGAATTTCCAAAGCAACACCCAGTCAGTCAAATTGCTCCACACAATTAAAATAGCTTATTACTTTTTTTTCTATTTTTGTACTATATATATATATTCTTCTTTAAAAATCACAATTGTTAAAAACTATTGTTATGAATTAGGGTCCTACTACTACCGCAGCAACAACAAATTTCATGACATATGCCGGTGCTATTAAACCAGATTCTGATATTGATATGGGAGACCCACCACCGGTCACCTGATCCCAGTTACCGCAGATCGTAATGTGAGATTGAAGCCTTTTCCATATATTTGCATTCCTCAGAAATGACAACAGTTCAGTTTCCTTCTGTGGTTCCAGAGCAGAAGCTCAGTCTGTCTAATATTTCCACACAATTAAAATGGGGAATTTGTTTATTATCATCATGTACTGAGCTGCAGTGAGAATCTTGCCTGATGTACCATCCACGCAGATGGATACATTTCAAAAGTACATTGAGCTGATATACAACACAATAATCACTGTAAGAAAGCATTGTGGCTGCAGAGAAAGTACAGTGCAGATAGACATATGGTGCAGGGTCACGTCGAGTTACATTGTGAGGCCAAGTCCATTTTATCATTCATTTGGCTTATAACTGCAGACAGGAAGCCGTTCTTCAGCCTGGTGTTACGCACTTTAAGGCTTTTGTATCTCTTCCCCGATTGGGGAGCGGGTTTGCAGCAAGAATGTCCAGGTAATGAGGTTCTTTGAGTACATGGCCTGCTTTTCCGAGGGAGGGCAAGTGTAGGAAGAGTCCATGGAGGGGAGGCTTGTTTCTCTGATGTTCTCTGCTCTCCAAAGTTCTCTGCAGTTCCTTGCAGTCATGGGCAGAGCAGTAGCCATACAAAGGCATGAAGTATCGACATGGAGCTCAGAGACCTCGGCGTTGACCCTGCCTTGTGTAGCTGGATCCTGACTTCCTGTCAGATCACCAGCAGGTGGTAAGAGTGGGCTCCATCTCCTCTGTCTCTCTGACCCTCAGCACACATACCCCACAGGGTTGTCTCTTTGGCCTTCTCCTTTACTCTCTGTGCACCCATGATTTGTGTTGCCACCCACAGCTCCAATCTGCCAATTAAATTTGCTGACAGCAGTACATTGATTGGCCTAATCTCAAATACCGATAACAATCAATCAAATGCCTTCTGACAAGGCTCGGTCCAAACAAACTTTTCACCCTTCTTCAGGAGATTGGTCAGAGGAAGAGCGATAGCAGCAAAGTTCTTACAGAAGATACTGTAGCGGTGTGCTACACGCAGCGCTAAAATTACGACATGGAGTCGGTAACTGCAGTCGAAGGAAAAACTTTTAAGCCTCGCTCAACCTGCCCCCCGTGGCGCAGAGGCTCCAAAGCCCTGTGCTCGCAAACCCCCGTAGGCTATCTGATTGTGAGTCGGTTCGGATGTGCCAGGAAATGTGTCGCCACATAACGCCCCCCCCCCAGAACCGACGATACACCCCCCAATGTCCACAGTCTGGGCCAGAACCTGCTTGGGAGATCGGCCTCTGCGCCGAGGTGCCGGAAACTTGGCCGGTTGCGCCAGGTCCACATGGGCCGGTTTGAGGCGGTCCACCGTGAAAACCTCCTCCTTCCCCCCAACGTCCAGCACGAACGCGGACCCGTTGTTCCGGAGCACCATAAACGGCCCCTCGTATGGCCGCTGCAGCGGTGGCCGATGCCCGCCCCTCCGTACAAACACAAACTTACAGTTCTGCAGGTCTTTGGGTACGCAGGTCGGGTGGGTATGGGGGCAAGGTTACCGAGCTTCTCGCGAAGTCTGCCCAGGGCTGCTGCGGGTTCTTCCTCTTGCCCCCGTGGGGCTGGTAGGAACTCCCCGGGGACGATCAGGGGCGCGCCGTATACCAACTCGGCCGACGAGGCGTGCAGGTCGTCCTTGGGTGCTGTGCGGATGCCGAGTAGGACCCAGGGAAGCTCGTCCGCCCAGTTGGCTCCTCGCAGGCGGGCCACGAGGGCCGACTTCAGGTGACGGTGGAAACGCTCCACTAGCCCGTTCGACTGTGGGTGGTAGGCAGTGGTGTGGTGCAGCTGAGTCCCCAAAAGGCTGGCCATAGCTGACCACAGGCTGGAGGTGAACTGGGCGCCTCTGTCGGAGGTAACGTGGGCTGGTACACCAAAGCGAGATATCCAGGTGGCGATCAGGGCTCGGGCGCAAGATTCGGAGGTGGTGTCGGTGAGCGGGACCGCCTCCGGCCATCTTGTGAACCGGTCCACAATAGTCAGGAGGTGCCGCGCTCCGCGCGACACTGGCAGGGGGCCCACAATATCCACATGAATGTGGTCGAAACGCCGGTGGGCGGGATGGAACTGCTGCGGTGGGGCTTTGGTGTGCCGCTGCACCTTGGCCGTCTGGCAGTGCATGCACGTTTTGGCCCGTTCACTGACCTGTTTGCGGAGTCCGTGCCAAACGAACCTGCTGGAAACCATCCGGACAGTTGTCCGGATGGAGGGATGCGCCAAGTTATGAATGGAGTCGAAAACGCGGCGCCGCCATGCTGTCGGGACGACGGGATGGGGCTGGCCGGTGGCGATGTCACAGAGTAGGGTCCTCTCACCCGGGCCCACGGGGAGGTCCTGGAGCTGCAAACCGGAGACTGCGGTTCTGTAACTCGGAATCTCCTCATCCGCCTGCTGCGCCTCTGCCAGCGCCTCAAAGTCTACCCCTTGGGAAAGGGCATGAACGGTAGGGCGAGAGAGCGCATCCGTCACGACATTGTCCTTACCTGAGACGTGCCGGACATCCGTCGTGTATTCAGAGATGTAGGACAGGTGGCGTTGCTGGCGGGACGACCAGGGGTCGGATGCTTTCGTAAACGCAAAGGTAAGCGGTTTGTGGTCCGTGAACGCGGTGAATGGCCGACCTTCTAGGAAGTACCTGAAATGCCGGATTGCCAGGTAGAACGCCAACAGCTCCCGGTCGAAAGCACTGTACTTGAGCTCGGGTGGTCGCAGGTGTTTGCTGAAAAACGCCAGGGGATGCCAGCGACCTGCGATGAGTTGCTCCAGCACCCCACCGACTGCCGTGTTTGATGCGTCCACCGTGAGGGCGGTAGGGGCGTCCATTCTGGATTGTACTAGCATTGCGGCGTTCGCCAAAGCTCCCTTCGTTTGAACGAAAGCGGCGGCGGACTCCTCGTCCCAGGTAATGTCCTTGCTCGGACCCGACATCAGGGCGAACAGGGGACGCATGATCCGGGCAGCTGAAGGGAGGAAGCGTCGGTAGAAATTGACCATACCTACGAATTCCTGAAGGCCTTTGATCGTGGTGGGTCGGGGGAAGTGGCGGACCGCATCTACCTTAGTGGGCAGAGGGGTTGCCCCGTCTTTAGTAATCCTGTGGCCCAGGAAGTCAATGGTATCGAGTCCGAACTGGCATTTGGCGGGGTTGATTGTAAGACCGTACTCACTCAGTCGGGCGCAGAGTTGACGGAGGTGGGACAGATGCTCCTGATGACTGCTGCTGGCTATGAGGATCTCATCCGAATAGATGAAAGCGAAGTTCAGGTCGCGTCCCACCGCGTCCATTAACCGCTGGAACGTCTGTGCGGCATTCTTCAGGCCGAACGGCATGCGGAGGAACTCGAAAAGGCCAAACGGGGTGATGAGAGCAGTTTTGGGGACGTCGTCAGGATGCATCGGGATTTGATGGTACCCTCGGACGAGGTCTACCTTGGAGAAGATCCGTGCGCCGTGCAAAGTCCTGAATGTGCGGCACAGGGTAGCGGTCCGGTGTGGTAGCCTCGTTCAGCCTGCGGTAGTCGCCGCACGGTCTCCAGCCCCCCGTCGCTTTGGGCACCATGTGCAGGGGGGAGGCCCATGGGCTGTCGGACCGCCGGATGATCGCCAATTCCTCCATCCTCTGGAACTCCTCCTTCGCCAGTCGGAGCTTGTCCGGGGGAGGCCGCCGAGCGCGGGCGTGGAGGGGTGGTCCCTGGGTCGGGATGTGGTGCTGTACGCCGTGCCTGGGCATGACCGCTGTGAACTGCGGTGCCAGAACCGATGGGAACTCCGCCAGGACCCTGGTGAAGTCGTTGTCGGACAGCGTGATGGAGCCGAGGTGAGGGGCTGGCAACTGGGCTGCACCCAGGGAGAACGTCTGAAAGGTCTCGGCGTGTACCAGTCTCTTCCTGGGCAGGTCGACAAAAAATCCGCACCCAGAAGCGGTTGGGCTACGGCGGCCAGTGTGAAGTCCCACGTGAACTGGCTGGAGCCGAACTGTAGCTGCACCTGACGGGTGCCATAGGTCCTTACTGTGCTGCCATTCACGGCCCTCGGGGGGGCCCCGGTGCCCTGCTGCGGGTGTCGTAACTCGTCGGAGGTAAAACGCTGATCTCAGCCCCAGTATCGACCAAAAACCGGCGTGCCGACTTTCTATCCCACACATACAGGAGGCTATCCCGATGGCCAGCCGCCGTAGCCATCAGCGGCGGCTGGCCCTGGCGTTTCCCGGGAACTTGCAGGGCGGGCGACAACGGCGGGCTTCTGCGCCCCACCGCTGGTGGTAGAAGCACCAGTGTACCTTGGGCCGGGGATTGGCGGGCTCTGCGGCCGGGCCTGGACTGGTTTGCTGCCGGGAGCGTGGCTGGGAGATCTGTGCGATGGACGCCCCGCTCACCTTTTTGCCGTTCCAAAGCAAGTCCGCCCGGGCTGCCACCTTCCGGGGGTCACTGAAATCCGCGTCGGACAGCAGCAGGCGTATGTCCTCGGGCAGCTGCTCCAGGAATGCCTGCTCAAACATGAGGCATGTGTGTCCGTCGGCCAGAGGCAACATCTCATTCATTAAAGCCGATGGAGGTCTGTCGCCCAAGCCATCCAGGTGCAGTAAACGGGCAGCCCGCTCGCGCCGTGAGAGTCCGAAAGTCCTGAGGAGCAGGGCTTTGAATTCCGTGTACTTGCCGTCTGCCGGGGGCGACTGTACGAACTCCGCGACCTGGGCCGCTGTGTCCTGGTCGAGGGAGCTCACCACGTAGTAGTAGCGGGTGTCTTCTGAGGTGATCTGGCGAACGTGGAATTGGGCTTCGGCTTGCTGGAACCAAAGGTCCGGGCGCTGTGTCCAGAAACCTGGCAGTTTCAACGAAACCGCATGAACAGAGGCGGCGTCGGTCATTTCTGCTCCAAAAATCGTTTGGAACGTCGGGGTCACCAATTGTAGCGGTGTGCTACACGCAGCGCTAAAATTACGACACGGAGTCGGTAACTGCAGTCGAAGGAAAAAACTTTATTCGAAAACTTCAGCCTCACTTTTAAGCCTCCCTCAACCGGCCCCCCATGGCGCAGAGACTCCAAAGCTCTGTGCTCGCAAACCCCCGTAGGCTATCTAATTGTGAGTCGGTTCGGATACGCTAGGAAATGGGTCGCCACACGCTGTCTAATCTTGCTGTTAACATTGTGTTTGTTACAAAGCCCCAGTGTCTGGAAGAGCTGTCACCGTCATGGGCTGTTGGTACAGATTATGATGGCGGTGGGGTGTCAGTGACCTCTGTGTCAGAGAACAACACGGGTTTCTACGTCCTTCTGTGAGATATAAATGTCCTCACAGTGGATTCGGATCAGCTGGCATAGCTGGAGTTTGCAAAGGGAAAAGGAATACGGAAGGGCTGAGGAGAAAGCTTTAATCAGCAAACCATCGTTCAGGGTGGAGGGGTACAGGAGATGTCTGACAGATCGTTTTACAGTAATTGTATTTTTATATAATCTCACAGACGGTGACTGAGGAAGGAGCTTGTTGAGGGAGTATACCTGGAGGTGAGCAGGTCAGACACGGTATCAGGAGAGTGACAGAGATGTGATTTCCTGTGTCACGGGTATAGACAGTCGTCTCAAGTGAGGAGTTTGTGCAGAGATGCAGCTTCCCTGGAGGAGGAGGAAAGAGGACACACCAACAGGTGGAACCAGCTGTGGGAAGACACAGTTTGTCAGGTCTGATGATGAGCTGAATGTACCATAACCTTCAGACGAAATCAGAAAACCATTCTGAGGGTATGTGAATTGTCAGAGGCAGGGGAGATGTGATCACACGTGCAGAGGGCAGGGGCTGTTTTTCCATCATACCGTCAGTGAGATGGTTCAAGTTACAATGTGCAGGGATGAAATCACGATGTTTGGGGCCGGAATTTATCACTGATTCTGCCACAGTGAGAGGGTTAGTTTTGCTGTAAGGCAGCAACATTAATGGATGAAGACACAGGAACTTCATCAATTGCCAGTTGTTTAGCAGAAGTGATCAATTTGTATATTACTTTGACAGAAACAGATACTCACAGTGGTGACAAAGGGGTGCAGTCTGGTTTATTTCAGGTTGGAGAGGGGTGTGGAGTTTTGAAATCAATGCCTTGCGGTGCCACCATCGTTAATTTAGCATGTCCGGAGCGGTGGATCACACAGCACGGAAACAGGCCTTTGGCCGGCCATACCTATTCTGACCATCCACTCACTGTCAACACTGGTCCCATTTATCAGCACTTGGTTCACAGCCGACTGTATCTCGGCATTTTAAATGCTCATCCACTTCGTAAATGTTGTGAAGGGACCTACCTCCACCACGACCTCGGGCAGTGAGTTCCAGATTTCAGCTACCCTCTGAGTGAAAAATCTCCTCCTCAGATCCCGCTAAACATGCTCATCCTCTGCTTCAATCCATGCCCTCTTATCTGTGAAACCTCTGTCCCAGCATCGTGGCCTATTTGGGCATCAGTGAGGCCTTTGATAAGGTTCACATGGTAAGTTGCTGTGGAAAGTCAGATCACACGGGATCCAGGGAGAGCTGGCTCACTGGATGCACAGTTGTCTTGATGGTAGGAAGCAGAGAGTGAGGGTGGGAGGCTGTTTATTGGACTCGAGGCCCGGGCTTAGTGAGGTTCCCCAGGGTTACACCACATTGCACTCATTATTCATTGATATTTAATGATATTTGCATTTGCACAGATTGTTGAATTCGATGCTCCACTTGATCTTTCATTGCTCCTGTTACTATTCTATAGATTTGCTAAGCGTTCCTGTAGGAAAAACAATCTCAGGGTTGTACGTGGTGACATATATGCACTCTGATAAATAACATTTACTTTGAACATCAACCATTATTGTCATCTAGATCAATAATTTGGTTAAGAATGTACAGGATATGGAGAGTAGGTTTGCAGCAAGTTCAATTACTTTTTCTGAAATATATTCAGTATAAACTCTCTGCTCTGTTTTCCTCTCTGCATTTGACCACACACTCTCCTTACCGTCTTCCCTCTCTGTCTCGTCCTCCCTCTCACCCTGACATTGGACATACGTTCAGGGTGAAAGTGAATTATTTTTGGGGAATCTGAAGGGGAATTCTTTGAGTGAACTCTGAGAGTGTGGAATGAGCTGCCAGTGGAAGTGGAGGATGTGGGTTTGATTTAGACACTAAAAAGGAATTTGTGTGAGGACGTGGATGGGAGGTGTATGGAGGCTCTGCTGCAGGTAGCTGGAACTGGGCAGCAACAACAAAAACAGGTCGGCATGGACTAGAAGGGCCGAGCGGCCTGTTTCTGCGCTGCTGCTCTCTGTGACTCTAATAATATTCTGATTTGTAATTTCCATAGTCAGTACTTTGCTACTTATGACTGAACACAGACATTTACCCAAACAAAAACCGAAAGACTCTTGGCTGGCTACAGAAAGTGTTTACAAGCTGTGATACTTGCCAAACGGGGTGTTACTCAGTACTGACAATGCAGGGCACACAAACTTTTGCTTCCGGCCTTTTTTCTTGTTTATTATTTTGAGATTGTAAAAGATGGAACTAAAAATGTAATCTTGCTTAAAATATTAAAGAAATGTGTCATCTTTAACTTTATGCCTTTTGTAATCAGGTCATCTTTTACTCGCTTAGCTATTCACAGGAATAGAAATTTTGACCGGGGTGCCCAAACTTTTGTATGTCATTGTATATATCCTGTGCCTTCCAAATTGCTTCCAGAAATTCCAGCCATTGCTGTTCTGTTTACGTCCCTGCCCATGTTCTTTTAAAATCAATTTTGACCTATTTTTAATCTCATGCCTCTCTAATTCTCTTTATTCCATATCTGACTTTAGCTTCTCCTTCTCTAATTTCGGGGTGAATTTGATCATATTAAGAGCACTTACCCCTAAGGGTTCTTTGGACTGAAGTGACCTAATTAATTCCGGTTCATTACAATAATCCAGTATATCTGATCCCCAAGCGGGCTCAACCACGAGCTGCTCTAAAAAAAAACCCATCTCGTAGGCATTCCAGGAATTCCTCCTCGAGACCAATAGCATACTAATTTTCTTAATCACCTGAATGACAATCCCCCATGACTCTGGTAACATCGCCCGTATGGCACACATTTTCTATTTCCCATTGTAATTTGTGGACCTCATTCTTACTATTGTTTGAAAGTCTCTGCACAATTCCCATCAGGGTTTTTCTTAACATTTGCTGTTCCTTAATGCTACCCACAGATTCTACACCTTCCAACCCTTTACTAACTCTTGCTAAAGATTTTATTTAATATTTCACCAACAGAGCCACACAACCCCACTACGAGCTTGTTATTGGCTTGTTCTTTCAAGAAACATAAGTATCTGGGAAACAAGAGGACCTGCAGATGCTAGAAATCTAGAGAACTACACACAAAGTGCTGGAGGAGCTCAGCATGTCAGGCAGCATCTATGGATGGGAATCAACATTTCAGGCCAAGACCCTTCACCGGGACTCTTGATACCCTCGTATCTGGAATATCAACAAGCAAAGAAAATAGAAAGTAGTGCGGAATAGGGAAAACCTTTGACAAAATTTAGTCCAAGGCTTTAAAAAAAACTACCAAATAGAGCTCAATAATTAACAAATACAATACAGGCAATAAACATTTTCATCAATGAGAGAAATGATTCTTAAGGAGTCCATTTAGAATGTGCTGACACAGAAAGAACGTGCAAAGCAACTTGCAGGGCAACGTATAAACCAATTTGCAAAATCAGGATGAAACAATAGCTTGCTGATTAAAGAAGCGATACGGGTAACGGGAAGACATGCTTAACGGTTGAACAATAACGGTGTTAATGCGCTGAGGCTGATAAGTGGGCCAAAGGGTTATCACATCTGTAATTTTGTAATGAGATTAAGGAAGAATGTCTGCACCTCACATGGGTGCAACTCACAAAGTCGTAAACAAGTAGGGTATAAAAAACTGTGCAAAGTGTAATTCGGCACTCAATCTAGCAGGAGCTGGTTGGGTCCGACTCTGCAGACTCGAAAAATAAAGTTTACCGTTCTGCAAATTGCTGAGACTCAGTG
Organism: Hypanus sabinus; assembly: GCF_030144855.1. NCBI lineage: Eukaryota > Metazoa > Chordata > Chondrichthyes > Myliobatiformes > Dasyatidae > Hypanus > Hypanus sabinus. The sequence goes on along the minus strand of NW_026781476.1, from coordinate 1,505,513 downwards.
TGTTTCTGACAACGTGGGGGCTCGTCCGGGATCCACACTCCGGCCGCGGTGGACACGAGGAAGGACATCGGAGACGGTGCACCCCGCCGAGTTTGGCGGTCCCTGACTCCTTGCTCGTCGCTCCAACGCGGCTTGAGCGAGTGATATCCGGACAGCGCAGAGCGGTAAACGGGGAGAAGGGGACAGTACCTGGTACTGGAAGTCCCCAGGACGCACCGGGTAATTGCCTACTATTATAGTAGAAGGGTGCGGGAATAAGTATGGACGGAGAAGACCGGGATCGCTACCCGGGGGTCCTCCTGATAAAAGTCCTTGGGACGCACCGGGTAAAGTGCCTACTGTTGCAGTAGAAGGGTGCGGGATTAAGTAAGAGCGAAATAAGATGGGAGGGGTGGCTCTAAAAAGAAAGAGGAGACGGAGAAGACCGGGACCATACCCGGGGGTTCCTCCTGATAGCCCCCTCGGTAGAATGTTTGAGAATTGGGGATGTGGAAGACTAAAAGGGAAACAAAAGAAAAAAATGATACAGTACTGTTTAATTTGGTCGAAACAGCCGATAGAAAAACCTGCGGTCTGGTGGCCGCGGCTTGGGTCTGAGGAGGATTGGGTACGACAAGCCTTAAACATTTACGTTAATTCAAAACCAAATGTAAAACCGGAAGAAATTGCTTATGCTTTTTGTTGGGCTCCCTGGCCAGGAGTAACAACAAAGAGTTTTAAATTGGGCATTAAAGGGGAGCGGAAGTGGGACCCACTCGATCATTTACCCCCTCCCTATGTCCAGCCTTCTGCGCCCCTTGCGGGAGCAGAGGGAGGACGTGAAGAAAGTGAAAAAACAGAAGAAATAGACCCGGAGAGGGAAGAGAGGGATGTTAGGGAAAAAGCAAAAGCAAGGATCGAAACAAGGAGTGTGACAGGAGCAGATAAGAAAAAGAAAGACGAATTAAAAAAGGAAGAGGTACAGCTGTGTCCCCTTCGAGAGGTTCCAATGGGAGGAGCACGAGGAGGGACAGGATTTGTAAACGTCCATCTGACAAGTACCGAAGTACGAGGATTTAAGAAAGATATGAAAACTTTATTAGAAGATCCAATGGGACTGGCAGAACAGTTGGATCAATTCTTAGGACCTAATGTTTACACTTGGGAAGAAATGCATGCGATTATGGGAACGCTATTTTCTGCACAAGAGAGGCAAATGATACGACAAGCTGCAATATCAATTTGGGGAAGGGAACAGCCGAATGAGTTACCGGGGGACCAGAAATTTCCAGTAAACGACCCACAGTGGGACAAACAAGCAGAAGAGGGAAGACGCAATATGCGACAGTGGCGAGAGTACATCATTAAGGGAATAAGGGAGGCTGTGCCAAAAGGTCACAACTTTGCCAAGGCGTTTGGAAACTACCAAGGGAAAGATGAGAGCCCAACCGACTTCCTCGATAGGGTGCGGAAAAATGTGCAACAGTATGCGGGGGTGGACCCTAATTCGGCAGTAGGGGAACAATTCATACGAATTGAATTTGTATCAAAAGCATGGCAAGACATCCGGAAGAAGCTTGAGAAACAGGAAGATTGGAACGAAAAAACCACTAAGTGAATTGCTTAGACAGGCCCAAAAGGTCTATGTCCAGAGAGATGAAGAAAATCAGAAAAAGGCAGCGAAAGTAATGGTTCAAACCATCCGCCAAGTAAACTCAGAGAACAAAGAGAAAAGGGAAGCAAGGCCAGAGAGAAGCGACTGTACTGAGGGAAGTAGGATGAGGAGGGCGGCACGATGTTTTTACTGCAATGAGGAAGGCCACTTTAAGAGGGAGTGCCCAAGATATCGAAAAGAAGTCCGAGCTTATGCCCTCATGGAAGAAGAATAGGGGTGTCAGGGGTCCCAACCCTTGGGGACGAGATACAAGCAGGAACCCCTGGTAAATTTAAAATTAGTTCCTCAAGGGTCAGAAGTAACCTTTATGGTCGACTCAGGAGCTGAAAGAACTAGTATAATCCAAGCCCCTCCGGGAACCAAGATTGGGACCAAAACCATTGGGGTTTCCGGAATAGGAGGAAAAACTATGCAGGTCCCAATAATAGAAGATGTACAGATAAAATGCGACGACCGGGAAGGTATCCAGGATGTGTTATTACATCGTATGTTTGAGCGGAAATTAGAGGTCAGAAGACGTGGAAGTCGCTGGAGATTCGGTGAATCGATGACTGCATGTTTTAAATTGTTGAATATCAACTTGAGACGATACATAGCCTCCAACGTCCATATGCTTGAAACTGGAAAGGATTTCTTAAATGTTTGAAAGATTCTAATTATTGCTTAGTTGTTAACTGTTCAACACTTAATGGTACGACGTGTTCTGCAAACGCTTATAATGTGAATGCATCGAGATTGTAAAATATTGCACGAGGACAGGAAGTTTGCGGGTTCACTAGAAAAACAAGGAGAGGTAATTCGGTCGTAAATGAACGGAAAGCAGTCGTGTCTTTGTTAGGTTTGTATTAACAGGAAGTATGAATTAATCCTCTGTTTTATCACAGGGTATGACTGTCTGGAAAAGTCTGGTTCTTTGAGTGAAATGCATTTCCAGGTACTGAGTTGAATTTCAGAGAGTGGGTCTTTCCGAAATTATATGAAGTGTTAGTGTATTTGGGCCGCAACCACCCAGATCTTTCTTTCCTCTGGTCCTTGAAATATTCGATAAGGGATTACATCCTTGTATTTAACTGTTTATTCTGTATGCGCCAGTTATCTACAACGGTTTTGAACGTAGAAAAGCGCATGTTTGCACATTGTTTTGCATGTACGTGTGTATTTATATTGTGTTCTTTTACTTGTCTACCTTGTTATTGATTTCAGAGGGAGTCGCCGATTTCACACCGGCCAGGTAGAATCCTGGTAAAAAGGTATCCATGTATGATAAACCCACTGTTCAAAGGGAAATTGGTATTAGGATAAATGCATTTGTACCGAATTAGGAATTTGATTTTGGCATTTTGGAATGCTAGTTCACTTGCCTGGTCAGACTTTAATTTGACCATCCTGCAGCACTTAGATAAACGCTGAATCTCAGAATGCAACTGCACGTTATACTGCATCATCCGATATCTTTGGATAGCTCCACCAGATGCTGCTAAATGTCGACTTTGGGGCCTCCATTGGAAAAGGTTGTTACGATGTTAATGTAGCATCCGCCCTGTTCTATGTAACGGGTGTTCAAATTATACAGTATAACGTGCGGTCCCATCCTGAAATTCACCATTTTGCTGACATCAGTAAATTATCCAAGTGCTGCAGGATGGTCAGATTACAGTCTGCTTTTCTGAGCACTGTAACAGCAGAGTCGAGATAAACTGGTAAACTGTACTAACCTTTATACCTTCTTGCGGAACATCGCTGGTCCCTGTCCTCCAGGCAGAATTCCCTCCAATTACTATCTAATCTGCCAATTTGCTAATTCTGACTCCACGAAACCAGGTTTCCCAAGCTAGAAAGCCATCTAAGTTTCTGAACGTACCGACCATGCCGAGCCCGGTCAAACACTTTACAAAGTTAATACATCCCACATCGACTTCGGACTTAAGCGGTATTTTTTTTTCAATTTCAAAGAAATCAGTCATGGACACAAATGATTACATCCATTACAAAACCATGCTGCCTATCCCCAATCAGAATACGTTTCCCGAGATACTCATTGATTCCCTCCTTAAAAATCCTCCCGAATAGCTTGCCAACAACTGACGGAAGACTCACTGGCCTGTAAATCTCAGGACAATCCTCACGGAATTCTTAGAACAAAGAAAAAAAAAACATTTGCCACTCTCCAATCCTCCGGTACTACTTCTGTAGATAGTGAGACCACAAATATCATGCCCCAATTCGCAGCAATATCTTCGCCCGAATGATTATGTTAATGTTTTATAAGATTCCAGAGCATAATTGTTACCGTCGGTATATCTGTGTTTTGTTACGCTTAATCCGCATTAATCAAGGTCCCGCTCACTGTTGAATATATAGGCAAAGTATCATTAAGGACCTTCACTGCTTCCTTGCACTCCAGACGAATGATTACCATTTTATCTCTCAGCTCTCAGACCCTTTGTCTCGTCACCCTCCTGTTCTACTCCTACCTTAATGCGACTTTCCAAGGACGCCTCAAGTCCGTTTCTAAGTTCATTATTCGTTTCTGTCCAGGCTACATTGTGACATTGCATAGCCGTGCCTGATCGTTTCTTCTTGACCCTCAAATATCTTTCCTTCTTCTTCTTGACGAGGTGTTCAATATCGTTGTCAACCAGGTTTACTCTACACTACCGTCCTTACTTCGCCTCAGTGAGACAAGTCTTTACTCAACCCCAATGCAAGTCGACGAAGAATCACCTGTTGTGCAGTTCAAGGAGCAAATCCTCTCCCGAATTCGGCTCCCAAGTTGTTACCCAATAGCACCAAGTAAATACAGTCTGCATCCATCCCGGTGTAGTTATCGGACATTTCGAATAGTTGACCCGCGAAGAGATCTATTACCTGATCCTTCTCCTTTTCTGGTGCAGGATCCAGGAGGGACTGTTTTCCGTTCCGCCTGTCCGATAATTGTGCTAGGACTCATTTCTGGACGCAGCTGCGAAATTCAGTCATATCTAAACCCTTTAACGCGAGGAAGTGCCGATGAATTTTATTGAAATTTAAGCTGCCTGTGACAACAGCTTGTTAATATGGCACCTGTCCAACATATATATCTCCGCATCTCCGCGCGGTTTCTGTATCTATGTGTATGTATACACCACACACACACACACACACACACACACACACACACACACACACACCCCGACACACACACACCACCCACACATACACACGCACACCACACACACACCACACACACACACACACACACACACACACACCACCCACACAAACACACACACACCACCCACACGCACACACCCACACACACATACACACCACCCACCCACACACACACACACACACACACACACACCGACACACACACACCACCCACACATACACACGCACACCACACACACACCACACACACACACACACACACACACACCACCCACACAAACACACACACACCACCCACACGCACACACCCACACACACATACACACCACCCACCCACACACACACACACACACACACACACACACACACACACACACACAGACACAAACACACATCACCCACACACACACACACACACACACACACACACACACACACACACACACACAGACACAAACACACATCACCCACACACACACACACACACACACACACACACACACACACACACACACACATATATATATTTTATTTTAGTTTATTTATATATATTTAATTCTTGGTGATGGGGTGCGTGTCTGTGGTCTGTACTAAATGCTCACAAACTAGTGCTTGCTCGCTTTCTGCTCTGAGATCTACTCCCAGTCTATCAATAGACAGTCACTCCACGGTTCCTTCCCTTTCGGATTCTGCGTGCCATCATACT